>NW_018397262.1:7184921-7185021 GCF_002168275.2 Theobroma umbraticum | reverse complement strand
TACCTTATTGGAAACCTCAGTAGGGCCGAAAGAATAGCACAATTGATCAAAATTACCAACGCAAGAGTCAATTATTTGGATTTGGTTTCGCGTCCAAATG
>NW_018397262.1:7183941-7184066 GCF_002168275.2 Theobroma umbraticum | reverse complement strand
ATCACAGACTCTACGACTGTGTAAATGGATATTGTGTCTACGATGTTCAATATGGTGGCGGATCCTCTACTAGGGGTGTTGCATCCTTGGAATCATTCCAATTCTTCATCGATGATTCTAACAGA
>NW_018397262.1:7183688-7183841 GCF_002168275.2 Theobroma umbraticum | reverse complement strand
CATCAAATTTGGTGGAGAGACTGCAGTGAAAACATTCACTGATACAGCTTCCCAATTGTCTCGTTCAAATTGATCAAAAGCTAAGACAACGTTCTCGGAGTAAGATTTGTTAGATAGGGTTTTCCTGTGCTTTTGATGCGCAATGAAAAGTGG
>NW_018397262.1:7183604-7183678 GCF_002168275.2 Theobroma umbraticum | reverse complement strand
CCACTGAGCTTAACAAGGTGAAGGACATCAAGAGCAATTGCGTTTTCTCTGTTTGGACAGGAGGCATTCAAAAT
>NW_018397262.1:7183304-7183594 GCF_002168275.2 Theobroma umbraticum | reverse complement strand
GAATTGACATTACCCGGTACGTGAATGCAACCAATCATTCGCAACTCCTCTTTGAGCTTGGAATGCATGATGCTCCTTTTTTGGTAGCCTATATACTTCCTTGAAGGATCATAGAGCCTTTTCACAAGTAGTGGCACAATGCTTGCTAACAAAATGATGATAATAGACATGAAAGCGAATAGATCTTGAGATATAACCATGTTGTCATATAAGAAGCTATACGAACCCATCTCAACGATACCTTTGGTTATCATTATAAAAGCAAGTGCCAAAGAATCCCTCATGGGCAT
>NW_018397262.1:7182856-7183194 GCF_002168275.2 Theobroma umbraticum | reverse complement strand
CTTGGTTTTGTGCATATTCCGTACTCTTTTTGAGGTGAGACAGATCAATCCTCATGCCACATGTTGATGCAAACAAAGGCAAAAACAATCCTGAAACAACAGGGTCCAACTTTTCGACCAGAGCAGATCCCAATGGGGGTCCATCTGGGACAGCCAATCCCAAAATAAATGGGCCAAAGAGAAGAAATATATTAAAGAATTCGTTTATCCTAGGAGACGACATGAACCCCAAAATGACAGCATAAAGGAATATATCTTTTATCTGGCCACCCTCAGGCGTGCGTTTCACCATCCATTTCATCCCTGGTCGCAACACAAACACCACTACTAAAACAAAG
>NW_018397262.1:7182383-7182493 GCF_002168275.2 Theobroma umbraticum | reverse complement strand
CAATGCATACGGCCATCCTTCCAGCCTTGTATGTCATGCTCAGGTCCATCTTCACCCCACTTAAAAACAAAAAGAATATATAGCCGAAGGATGCCACCGTACCAAGAACC
>NW_018397262.1:7181809-7182373 GCF_002168275.2 Theobroma umbraticum | reverse complement strand
CCTCTGACATTGTAACCAATGAATCGTGACCCTTGAAAACCATAGGACCGAGTATCATTCCTACAACAATCTGGGAGATGAAAACTGGCAATCCCAGGTGTTTGAGCATATTATGAATAACTTGAGTGAAAACAAAAGTGAGAATCATCTGGAAATGAAGTCTTGGCCCAGCAAAGTCCATGAATGTTTCTTTTTGTTCGTTGCTCAGGATCAATGCAGCCAAGCCTGGGGAGCTGACTTTGGGAGGAAATTTAAGACAAACTTCCTCCACTCTGGCATGACCTTCCATTCCGGTGGTGGGCGAGCTTAAATTATTAAACGCCATCGTGTCCTGGCTACAAAGATATCGTAGGGAATGGAAAGGAGAGAACTAGAGAGGAGATTGAATTGAAGAAGAAGGGAATGGGAATCATTGCTTATAAAAGAAGGTTTTTGAGAGATATGTCAATTTTTTTTGTTTGTTCAGTTTTATTGTTCTTGGTTTCAATCAATCAGGTCGACAACCGTCTCGTCTAACAAGTTCTTGCTGTTTCAAACTTCTTATGACTAAGATTAGTTTTATTA
>NW_018397262.1:7181592-7181799 GCF_002168275.2 Theobroma umbraticum | reverse complement strand
AGAAAATTCTATTTTCCAAATGATTTGCTCCTTCTTCTAACACAACAAAATTTAATCAAAGTGATGTAACAATTAACGAGTAAAACGACTTTATATGAGTTAGTATTATTATTATAAATATTAGATTCAAGTGGATTTCATATGTATGACCTGTGATGACAGTATTCAGTTTATTAACTGAAAAAACTTAAATTGAACTGAAAAATT
>NW_018397262.1:7181137-7181270 GCF_002168275.2 Theobroma umbraticum | reverse complement strand
CTTTTATTTGAGTATTTACTATTTGTGAGTATATGTCTCTAAAGGAAGGTATTAGACAATAATAGAGATTTTGATCTAATTATTGATGAAACCCTATTGACGTTTTGTCACAGTTTGAGACTAAGCTATGATC
>NW_018397262.1:7180949-7181127 GCF_002168275.2 Theobroma umbraticum | reverse complement strand
ATTTACAGTGAAATAGCAAAATTTATTTGGTGATTCTAATTCTTCATTGGCTTGTTTTTTTTTTAATTACTAAATGACCCACTTCATTGTCACTTTTTTTATTTTGTTTGAAGAAATTGAGATTTATTTTTAATTAAAAATAAAGATATTTTTAAATAAGGGTTTATTTATTTATTTA
>NW_018397262.1:7113760-7180849 GCF_002168275.2 Theobroma umbraticum | reverse complement strand
ACACAGAAGATCCCCGGACTTTTGGTCTTGAGGAATGGAGTGAATTTCAGGAGATTGGGATCATTGGAGACCTGCTTTCATCTGCAGATTTTGGTGGCAATTATTCTGTGTTGATTGTGCAACAACAACAACTAAGGATTGCATAAGTCCCAACGTAACTGATGTTCTGAAGTTGCCATTTGCTTTCCTTACTCTTATCCTTAGGATGATCGATGTGCGTTAGTGTTAGCCACAGACTTGTAAGTTTGGGACTTGCTTTTGGGTGGTTCTAACAACTTGAAATATTCATGAAGTTAGGACAACGTTTGACCCCATTGTGCAATCCCAGTTGTTGAGAAATAAAAAATGGACTGGCTTTCTGATTTCTTTCAAAAAAACAATGCATTAATTAAGGCAATCATCTGCTTGCAATATAATTGTAAGACCAGGCTTAGTGCAATATAACAGTAAAATAATGGGAAAAAAGTTAAAACTTTCCTTGGTTAAGAACCAAAGTTGTATGCAGCATCACTTACAGTTGATAGGTCTCTAAAGAAGCAATTTTATCCAAATTTAAAGCCAAAATAGTAAAATTAATTAGTTCAAAATAAGAAGAGCTATAGAATAATATTTCTTTTAAAAAAGTGGTTGGTGTTATTAGTCCATCAGCTAGTATGCCATGGTAAGTCCTGAACCATGGTGGTGGAAGACTCATATTGGCATAACAAATCTAGCTTTGGAGGAAAAGCTCCATACATTTACAAGGCAAGCGGCTGCTCAAAAAGCAATTGGCAGCACCTACCAAAAGAGAAGAAAGCCACTAAACAAATGATAATGGGCTTAACCAAGCAAGAGCACCTATGGAAATAAGCAACCTACACAAGGAACACCCCGCCATGAAAAAAAAACCTATGACGGCAAAGTTCCCTTGCACTCAAGGAGAAAGAGAAAGCCCTTATAGACTTCCAGACTGAACTCCGCAAGACAATCTAAAGCAAAAGATAAGCACAATGAAAAACAGACCGTGAACGGCACCAC
Organism: Theobroma umbraticum; assembly: GCF_002168275.2. Classification (NCBI taxonomy): domain Eukaryota; kingdom Viridiplantae; phylum Streptophyta; class Magnoliopsida; order Malvales; family Malvaceae; genus Theobroma; species Theobroma umbraticum. Next base: position 7,179,832 of record NW_018397262.1, on the reverse strand, counting down.
CACAAGCAACCAAACGCAACAAGACTTGGCTGCATCACACTGGCAGAAATGAGCCAGTTGCTATGGCACGGACATGGACAAATGGCGACACAAACCTTGTGACCCTACAAAGCATTACCAATCCACGCAAACATCAGCCATGAAACTCCACGGTAGCAGCATCCTCCAAACTCAGTCAATAGTCAAGGCGCTTCATCACGTAGAGAATCATCAAAGCAGCATAGTCCCTAACATGCTGCCACCAGAATGATGGACATTGCCAAAGCTCCATCCAGCAAAACATCCTGGGAAGCCTGCAGAACAATTCTCAATTAGGCTTCACCCTTCTCAACCCTTAGCGCTTTCTCTTTCTCCTATACTACACTGACCTCCCCCAACCTCAAGGAGTTGAACCTCTTTCCACCTAACTTCACCTCCCTAATGCCCCCCACCCGCACCCCTGTAATATTAAGCAGTAAAAGAAAGCAAAGGAGTGAAAAAAAAATTAACAAAGTGGGGCTACCTGGGATATGAAACAATTAACAAGAAGAAGTTGAAAGACCAAACAAGACAATAAATTGTTGAGTTTACTTTGGTTTTTGGCTTTGAGTGTCTTTGAAACGGGAAAGTATAACTCATTGTATTGACTTAAACCACGAGGACTTCCACAGTTTCCGCCATATCTCCTACTGGCAAAAATATATAATTAAAATAAATAATTTTGAAAAATTGAAGAAGGAATTTTATTATGACCAAACTAGCTAGTTGTACATTGGGATTTTCTCTTTTAGCTAAAATTATTGAAAGGAATTAAATTCAGTTGCCAAATTATTCTGATGTATCTTTGTGAATTTGGAGGTTTGATCATTCCATATGGCAACAGCTTGCTCCATTAGAAAACTTGCAACATTTGTTGCCTATTTGGAGGACATTAATTCATTGTTCATCAATACATGATGAATCATCCTTCCATTTTGACAAAGAGACAAATAATGAAACAAGAGGCAGTGATGAGGAAAACAGATATACAAGCTTACCAAAGGTAGAGGAACATTCAATTTCTAGAACCTGTTACAAATTTGGCCAAAAATTTACTTAACAATATTACCTATATATAAAGAACTACTAGCACCATTGAATTATAGGCTTACTTTTCAGCTCAAACAATGTCTGCAACCCTTCATTTTCTCAATGCCAAATTGTTCCTTTGCCTCTTGGTAACACTATTCCAACACCATTTTGCATTTGCAACTTCAAATCCTGCTGGCCTAAGTCTGAGGGCTGTCATAGATGATTCCCCAGAGTCTCCTTTATACCTTATTGGAAACCTCAGTAGGGCTGAAAGAATCGAAAAATTGATTACAATTAGCAATGCAAGAGTCAATTATTTGGATTTGGTTTCGCGACCAAATGCAAGGGTGGTTCCTAGTAATATCAAGATGCCAATATTCCGAGACATTCACTTCTATTCAGTATGGTTTACAATAGGGAGCCAAAAACACCCTGTGAAGTTGTTGATGGACACTGGAGGAGGCCTAATCTGGACACAGTGTCAACCTTGCAAAAACTGTTTCTCCCAAAATCTTCCAATTTATGATCCTAGAGTCTCCGCGAGTTATGGCACACTTCCTTGTGACCATCCCCTCTGCGATGGTGATTATAGACTCTACGATTGTGTAAATGGAGAATGTGTCTATGATGATGAATATGGTGGTGGATCCTCTACCAAGGGTGTTGCATCCTTGGAATCATTCCAATTCTTCATCGATAACCATAACACAAAAACTTTCAGCAATGTCATCTTTGGTTGCTCAGGTGATAATACCGATTTCTCTTTTAAGAATAGTGATATTTCAGGAATCTTCGGATTGAACCTGTCTCCAGATTCAATGTTGAGCCAGTTTTCTCCTTTGATTCACAATCGGTTCTCGTATTGTTTGGTCCCTTTTCTCGATGCAGTGCCTCGTCCAATCATCCTAAGGTTCGGAGAGGACGTTCCGCAGCTGCCTCCAGGACAGGTTAATACAGCATTGTTTGGGTACGCACCACCAGGATCCTATTATGTGTTCTACCTGGAATTGTTAGATATAAGCGTTGCAAACCATCGTCTAGGATTTCATCCTGACTTGTTCAGGGTCAGGCAGGATGGATCAGGCGGTTGCTTTATAGACTCGGGAGCCCTAATCTCTAAAATTGACACCAACACTTTAGGGGTCAATGCTTATGAAGCAGTGCTAGCAGTCTATAAAGCTTATTACGGATCACGAAACCTTCAAAGAACAAATGGTCCGAGAGGATTCGACCTGTGCTACGAAACTCCAGCAAATTACCATGATTTCGCAGCAATAACATTTCATCTTAATGGAGCTGACTACACCGTAGATGGGCAACTTGGGCATTTCTTCGACCCTGTGAATGGGTTTTTCTGCGTAGCAATTGTAAGGGGACAGCTTGGAACTGTGATAGGAGCATGGCATCAACAGAATAAGCGCATCATCTATGATAAAGGGATTGGTGGACTTCAATTTGCTGATGAACAATGTATCAATGATGTTCTTCCATGATTTAATCATTGAAAAAAATAATGTTTTGTGATTGAATTCTTTTTCTTCAAGTATCAAAATTTTGTTCGATATCTTTACTCTATCTGAATTTAAAATAAATGATAAAATATTACTATATTGAATGTCCAGTACTCGAACCTTATATAATCGTTGAATGTCGAATACTTAAACCGTATACAATGGGATTAGATCCGTAGGTACCCAATTAAATGGTAACCATTGCCATCCCGTCAAAATCCATTTTTTGATATTATATGAAAATGAATTATATATATATTTTCCCCACTTAATTAAAGATATATATATTAATTTGTTTTAAGTATTTAACAGTTAGTTTTAATATATTAGGGTATGAGTCCAGATAATTTTAAATTTTTTTCGAGTAGTTATAAGATTTGAGTATTTTACCATTTAATAAGTTTAGGTTAAGGCAACTAAAAAATATCAGGTCTGTACCAATTAACATCCCTGATCATGATCAATATAAAAACTTAATAAGTATATGAAAGCAATTCTTGAGAAAGTAAATGAGTTTTATGAAATAATTATACATTTTTGAAGTGATGATTTTAGGAGACAAAGGGTACTAAAAATCTTCATAAATATTTGAAAATTTAGAAACTTAATATCCAATATTTCTGTAACATGAAATTACTAAAGTAAATCGAGATTAATAAACGGCTAAATAAATCTATGAAAATTTATTTGATTCAAATAAGTACACAAAATTTCAATAAACTTATTATACTTAATGTTTCGATTTTTGTACTTAACGAAAATATAATTAAAGCTGCTAAATATATATTCTTAAAATTATTTATTTACCATTACTTTACCATTTGAAAGAAACATTTAATTCTTCTTCAAAATAAATAAACTCTTATTTAAAAATATATTTATTTTAATTTTGCATACTAAATCTTCGCAAAATTAGCAGCTCAATTTCTGAGAAACAAAACAGAAAAACTGAAAGTAAAGGGGTTCATTTAGTAATTCAAAGAACCTAGAACGGAGCGTTTTGTAGTGCTCCTCGTCATCGTCTTCCAGAGTGAAGCCATAGCGGGAATTTTCCTTCGAAGCAAGAAAAGAAAGGACAGGAAAATGAGCGATCGAGCACGAGATTGGGATTTCTATCTCCGGACCGTATCGAACAGTGCCAGAGACTCGAACTTCGCCAATGATCCAGCATCCGATCCTTCTCTCCTGCACGCCGTGAAGAAACTCTGCGATTTTTGTAGACAAGAAGAGAAATCCTCCGAGGATTTGGTCGCTAGGGTTTACCCTCATATCAACAAGCTCTTCCAACGATCGATTGCTTCCCTCTCTCAATCTCGCTCTTCAAACGGCATTCTCTTACTGGTTCGCATTTTCTTCCTATTTTTTTAATTGAATTGTTGAAAATTTTTTGAATTACTTGAATGTTTGGTGTGGAATTTTGATCAAACGTTATTGAATGTGTGATTAATTCTTTAATTTTCTTTCTTTTTTGACGATATATTATTGCGTGTTGAGTTTTGATTTGTTAGTGCCTTAGTGTATAGCTTGTGTGCATGTAAAAATTTCTCTTTTGATTGTTGTTTTTCCTCCTAGAAGTAGAGGTAAATGGTACAAAGAAAAATGTGTAATTGATTGCAAATGAGCAAAATTTTAAATGCAACACTTTTTTGAAGATAATTCTCCATAGGAAAGTAAAGTCATAAATTTTGTTTGAAGAAAGTTACAATTTTAATGTTTTATTCTTTAAAAGCACTTTCTCTGCAAGCAAAAGAAACAAGTAGCTGAAGAGACAACCAAGCAGACCCTAAAAGTTTTGCTTTTTGTAAAGGCTGGTTTGAGATGGTGTGGCTCAAAATTCAGATATTACCTCTTTGATTAGATGGCCGTAGTTAAAGTGTTTTTGTGCCATAGAATTGTAGTTTAGCAGTATTTTTTATATCTTTTTTATTTTACCAATCAGGTCATTCTTCAATTTTTCCTTGATTTTGGAGAGGTGGTTCTGCACGATGCTGATCCCAGTCTGAGGACATTTTTTCGTTCATGTTTGAGCCGGTAATGATATAGAGTGTCTTATTAGTACTTTTTGTGATGGTTATGTGGATAAAACTTTAGATCATGAGTACTTTGCATATTGTTTTTTCTTGCTTTTCGCATTAAACATAAGATAGGTTTTCCAGCTACTCTATCTCTTTGATTTGTTTTGTTATTCTGGAAGGACTTCTTTTTTCAAAAAACATAAAAAAATGAACTTGAGGGGATAAGAGTGAACCATAATGATTTATGTCAGCTATTTATTTTAGGAATTTAAACATAAGCCTGTTGATAGATTAATAGTTAACCTGTTTAGTAAAGTGCTAATTTACTTGGATCCTTTCTTCTAGCATTCGCTTTAGCTTGTGTATTTACTTTTATTAGTGTGCATTATCACATCAGCTTTCTGTTTTCTTTTACATTTTGTGCTTAGTGCACCCTTATCTTCAGAGGTGGCAAAATGAACCTGAAGTCAAACCCAACTGAATCTGAATTGACTAAAAAAATCAAAGACATGAATCTGAAACGACCTGAACCTGAGACCGATCTTGGAACTAGGGATGGCCCAAATCTGAAATGATCCGAATCCGAAACAGCCCAAGTCAATATGATCTGAACCTGCCCTTTTGCCACCTCTACCTATCTTATTCTAATGTTGATTACAGTGAGTTTGCAGATCCTGTTGTTGCAGAGGCTACCCTTGATTTTCTAAATGTAAACAAGAACAAACTTCTTAGTTCTTTCCCCAACTTATTGCCACAGGTATGATACTATGATTTATGATCCAGAACAGTTTATGCAACATGATGCTTTTATGGTGTTGAAGATGCTGAATATCTGAACAATATGCATTGCATTTCAGAGAATGTTGTTTGACTTTATAAAATAGTGTTATTATCATGTTCTGGCTTTACATATGTATCCTATTATAACCTATTTGTTGGTCTTATGTGTTCTACGATAAAAGTTGCAGAACCCAAAGAAAAGAAATACACGTAGATATGTAATTTTGACCCATAAGCCAATCTGAGGTCTGTGGCACTTAATGAATATCCCTTGTATACTTTGTTTATTTCAAACAGTTAAGACATTCATGTTGATCATAATAAATCAAGTTAAATATTTAAATGTGCATGTTGTATGAAAACTTTTCTTTTTCGGTTATTGTGCTTGATTTGCTTTAGAAAGTAAGTTCTGAAATTCGAAGGTTCCGTGGTCATCAGCTATTAATTCCCCTTTATGATTTTACTTGTTATATCTCATCTTCCCTTTGCTCAACTATATATCTTTCTTGCTTTTGAAATTAAAGGTTTCAAATTGGAAGTTAGACCGAAGATTAGATCAAGTATTTATTCATGTGCATCTCTTGCTAATATTCCTGATGTCTTTGTAGTTTTTCCCTTTGCTTCTGAAGCTGATTGCATGGCACGGAGAAAAGTAAGTTCACCAATCTAAAGTTTTATTTCTATTTCAAAGGCCATATTTTTTGAGTGTTTGGTTATATGGTCTGTTGTTTGACTGGAAATAACCTTTCCCTTTTTTTTTATGGTCTTGTCTCCACTTTTTGAAGAATTATTTGCCGTAATAAAGAGGCTAAGTTGATTCTTTTAATTAATATAAATAATAATAAATGAGATAAATATTTAGTGGGAGTTATTATATCCCTGTTATTTGGTTTACAAAATAAACAATTAAACGTAGAGTACATCACAAATGATTTGTTTTCCAGAGCTATTGAAGTAGATATGATCCACTAATCATCATGTTTCTGCTTTGCAGGTTAGAAAAGCCGTTTCTCAAGGTTTTTCCAGGATTGGTCTCACCTGGGTCATTTCTCCCACTATTTCCATCTTTAGTGGACTTGCCAAGTGAGTTTGTATTCTGGCTTCTCTGCTGACCACATTGTCCTGTTGTCTGCTCTCTCTTTCATACACCTTTTTACCTCATTTTGCGTTTTTTTTAAAAGCCTCATTTTGCATTTTAAAACTTTATTTACAAAAACAAAATTGATAGGTGGTTGATCCGATAATCTTTTACCTTCTTTTTTCTTTATCTATGTGCATTGAGTAGTGCGTTGAATGATTTTTCTTACTTCTTCAAAAAATAATTGCACGCCTAACATTCTTTGTTTATCTACATTAGTCTTGGTTGTGGCATTGGAAAAGGTGGAACGAAGCTCAGGGTCACTAATAGGAAGCAGTATAGCTTCAATCCAGAAGAGTACGGCTCCTGAGGTTATATTTGTGACTATAAATTATGTATTTTCTAAGTCAAACTCGTTATGTATTGCAAATAACAACACTCTCTCTATATGACACAGATGCTACTTGCACTCATGGATGAGGCTTATACTGGTTCTACTATTGGGGATGGAGGGGGAGACTCTGAGTCTGAGGATAGCAGTACGATAGATGTGGCTGATCCTCTATTTCTTGAACTTCTCAAGGATGAAAATGATGGCCTTGCTGTACGGTTTTATTTGTTTATTTCTCAAACTGCATTTTATACTTAGACAAATGCACATATAAACCTTGTATCACTGGAGGACAATGTATTTGTGTTTGAGTTACAGGATATTTTCTGTCTTAAGAATTTGTATCTATATGCTCCTGTAGACTTCTAGTTTTATTTTCATTTTTAAATTGTTCTCTTGCTCCATATCAACTATATTTAACTTTTATCTGCAAGTAAAAGCAGCACATTACGTCTCTTCTAAATTATGGCTAGCTTAGTGATTGTAATATTTCCTCACTCTTCCAATAAGACAATCATTTTTTGGGTATTACCGAAATATTCGAGGTTGGACTGTTATCTATTTTCAAGCTACATATTGCGTCTATGCCTAATTTAATCTTTGTGTATTATTAGATTACCGGCTTTCCTTTTTCTGGATATTTAAAATAAGTAGATAGGATCATTGATTGTTTCAGGAACGCCACTGGACTTCTCCTGGGGTTGCTGCAGTGCTACAGGCTGCAATCAATAGCCCTCAGTCCGATAGATTGAGGCAGATACTCAATATGGCACCTCGGCTACTTGATCTGTATTTTACTATAGCTTTGCGTGATGCAAATAATTGTATGTTTGTCATTTTGTATTTGTTTGATTATCTTTTTTTTTATTGTATATATAACTTGTTATCTAGAGAATGTTTTAAAGAGTGAGTGATGTGTCACTTAGCTCATTGTTATCATGTGTCTTGCCACTCTTTTGCAGCATTAATCTGTGCATTAATTCCCATTCTGATGACAAGAAATTCTGCGTTATTTCCTGACAAGAACTATATGTATGAGGTGTGTATGCATATTCAAACAATCAAAGTTGTTTTATTGATTTTCTTGTTTGACCCATGTATAGTGGTTTTGATATTATCTAAACAGGGTGTAATATCCCTCTAAATCCTGCCTAACAATGTCAATGAATGACATTATTTATTTGGGTCAATTCCAATATGCATATGTTAGATAAAGAAAAAAAGTTAGTGTCATTCTATTTTTTGTATGAATTCAAATTTTTAGCTTGTAAATTTCCATGATAGGCTACAACTATTTAGATGCTTTGGTTGGAACGGCTTGTATTTTTGACAAGTTATACTTTTGCAGCTTCGCAGAAGGCTTCTAGAATTCATGCTTGCTGCATTTCAGCTTTCTCCAGATTTTATTGCACTCTTGAAGGTATTTGTCATACAAATTTTGTTTATGTATTTTATCGTGTGTCAGATATTTCCCAATATATATTGATTATCTTCTTTAATTGTTAGTGAAATTGATGTCTTGAAGGATTGCCAGACCTGTGTCCTTTTTGATAATTATGATGGAATTTTATTTTGGGCAATTTCTTATTTAATAAAGTTTTGGTCCAATTTAACTTCTACAGAAGCCTATAATTGACAGACTCGGGGAGGCATACGACAGCCCAGAAAAGGTCAGATTATTACATCTTTATTTCAGCAAACAGGTGCCATATTTTAAGTTGGGGATCTAATTTTATATGTTTTTCCTTATATAGACAGAACTGGCATTACAATTGTGTTGGGCTGTTGGAGAGCACGGCGGGGGTGGTGGATCTCACAAAGATGCAGCTAGGGAACTTTTTGAAAGTCTTGAGCTACTTTTGTATGAAAATCTTTCATCTAGGTAACATTTTGATAGCTCCCTTTTTCTGTCTTTTATAAAATTGGTAGTGTTGGTTATGAAATGCTGACTTTTATCTTGGTTTTGGAAGTCGGCTAGGCCTGAGGCAGGAGTCTGCTGTTAGTTCTGACAATAGGAACTTCAGAAAGTCATCACAATCAAGGCTTCTGTGTTTTGTTATCACAGCTATTTCGAAGCTTGCTACATATCACCGTGAACTATTGCCAAGGGCACGTGTAGCCTTGGGCAAGGTTGTCTGACTTCAACTTTTTTAACATTTATTTTGGTCAAAATGTTTGTACAGAAAGAAATGAATTCTACAACTTAGGTATGTTGTTTTACAATCTTCTATTGTCAATGTCCAGGTTGCTGGATCTCGAATATCAGATTCAAGGGTTTGGAGGCGAGCTCGCGATTATTTGGGATTAATGAATGAGCCTGCTATTTGTTTGTCTGTGTTGGGGCCTTCCCGACCTTCACATGGACAAATGCACTATCCAGGCACTGTCAACTGGAATGAAGGAGGCACAAAAATGATTGCACATATTCCATTTTACATTCTTGGGGAGCAGGAAGGTAAGAGACCTGCCACTTACCCTCCCCCCCATCCTGTAGTTATTTTCCACTCATGCCAAGAAAGATATAGCATACTGTATTTTCTGTTTTTGAAGAGATGAAATCCATAGGGTCCAGCTCTCATCCATTACTCTTTTGTCCATTTATTTTCAAATTATCATCGCCATTCACATCTGTGGGGTTCATGATTAAAAATTGGAACCCACAATTGTGAGCAATGATAACAAGTGTATTGAAAAGTAATACACAAAAGAATAATGGTGGAGATCTCAACCCAAAATCAATAAACTACTCCAATCCCATAACCCCACCAATCCCTGATTCATTGTTTTTGATAGCATAGATAGAGATGAACTCCTGTATTTGAACTCGTATTCTGAAACTGGAAAAATGGATTTACTGTCTGCCCCCTTTGGAAACATATCCTTTGCAGGAGTTACCACATTGAATGATCCTTAAACCATGCACGGAAAATTCTAGAAAGCCGATTACCTGTTGCATTTACAAGTGTGGATTTCGTAATCATAAATATTCTATTAACTTCATTGTTTCGGATGCAGGTCCGCCCTTCCATGATTTTTCGTTTTCAGATATTCTTCCCAGAAGATGATAGCAACCAACTTTATCCTATAGAAAGGGCATCCCTGGAGTTCCTAATTTTATTGGAGTTTCCAGTTTAGAGATTTATCATTCTTTTTTTCTTGTGATTATGAATTTTTTTGTTATAACATTAGAGTGCATTAGACCCGAATGAAGTACTGGTATCATAGAACATAAATGATCTATTCTTCTTCCTGGTTGATTGCTTTGTATACCTTGAGCTTCTGAATGAGTGAATGTACAAACAAAATTTTTTTATGGGAAATGTACAAACATTTTAAACAAATAAATAAAAGAATTATATGTTGATTAATAGCCCACTGAATCATATTTTTGTACCGTAGCTAATTATTAAATACAATTTGCGATGTTCATGTTTTAAGTCTTCTTGTTCAATGTAAAATTGAAGCACTCTCTTACCTAACTCAATGAGGCCTAGGCACTATCGACTAACTTGCTTGCTTACTCTTAAAAGGAGTATGGTGTTAGTCCGGTTTAGGTTGAGTTACTATTACTCTCAATCTCAAAAAAACTTTATGAATATGCAACAATCTCGTGAGACTATTACTCTCAGCCTCAAGAAAACTTACTTGATGATTATGTAACATTCACATTTATAAACTTTTCAAGATCTCTTATCTGATATGAGATTGAAACATTTAATTTTTTTAAAATGTTTAAAATAAAAATTAAATGTGAATTTCTAATCTAATCTCTTTAATTCTACTCTGCTTTTCTTCTCGCGGAAATTGTTTTTCCAAGTTAAAAGTATTGGTTTTGAGAATTGATATTTGTTCAAATTTTCATCTCAGAACTTTCAAACAAAATGCCACATAATGAAAAAATAGGGCCACAGTAGATTAAAGACGGAGAAGAAGAAAATATAGCCACAAATACAATATTGCTTACTGCCATGGGTTTTATACAATAAATGTTTTTTTTTTTAAATGTATGAAGTTCCCTTCTTACAGGAGGCAAACCTAGTAACACAACCTTAAAGTTCCAAACACCTCAGTTACATGTATATTTGACAATGTGCACAACATAGAAAGATACATTGATACAGAACAACGAAATCCCAAAGGTGCAACGCATTCGGATTTGTTCATTCCTTTCTGTGAAGGAAGCAATTCCTATGTGAGCTAACAAAAGCTGCAACATTACATCTTGAGATCGACAATGCATGAACCTTTACATCTGCTGGAAACATACCATGGTAAAAGCTGTATGTCAGGTTTTAAACTTGATATCGATCACTTTCTGGCAGATTGGTTTCCAGATCCATCAGGCATGAGAGCTTTCTTGATGGCATTAATAGTTTTTGATACGATGTCATCCATGACTCCAAATGCATTCACAGGTATATTGTCGTCGATGAATGACCTGTCACCACGGTGAAAAACTAAATTTAGGATACTTCCCTCAGTTTCCTGTGCTTGCCATGGTGGTGGCAGATCAGGCAGAATGGTAAACCCTGATGCCAGAATCGCTGCAAAATTGGGGTTTCCACCATTCAAGATCATGGACATGCCAAAGATATCCATGGGTGCATATACCACATATGACCCAGTTTCGTCTGAGAAGCTTTCTTGCAGGAGCAGCATGTGAATTTTGCTTGGAGAAGACTGCAAAATGAAGTAATAAGTCTAGTTAGTGCATGGAGAAAAACAGCGAAATTAGATCAATAATTAAAGGCATGCAAGAAAATGGGAATGGTTCAGGAAAACTCACATTTACTTTCACAACAGAAACACGATTTTCACGATTTTCACCATTTTGGACATAAATAAGTTCTCGGACGGATCGACCAAATGAAATATGATCCCACTGCATTATTTAAACCATAAGAATTGAAAATCAAGATTTCTACCTTGGAAGTTACTAAATGAAAAGTTCTCCTATTGTTTGGAATGGGGAGAAGCAAAGAGCATATAAAACTTTTGCATACCTGGTCTCTTGTGCGCTCATCACGAAGAAAATCAAAGAGTATCTTTGGTGGTACTGGGAGACGAAGTGTAGTTGTGAAGATGATTGTGCCAGTAGGAGGCTTTTCTGGAGCATTGACAATTTTTCCCAATCTGTACCTAATATCCTGGTCATGAGTCATAGCTCCAGGTGCGCGCAACCAGAAATTCTCTGAACAAGAACTAACATTGTTGAAGAAAGTTCTAGTCATCCTCTCACTCAGCTTCAACAGGCTCTCCCTCCCAACTTGTGGTATGAACACTGTGCAAACAAGTTACATAAGTTAACCATCCAAAGTAATTATGTAACCACACATAGATGTATTAGCTTCGGTATGCAATCAGAAATGGGAAAAAAGTTTTACCGCTAGCATTTGTTGGACTAGTTCTAGCCATTGAAGTTGCTAGCCATTGACAATGTCTATTTATCATTGCAATCCATCGCTTGGCACTAAAGGCAGAACCAGACTCAACAAAGGGACGAAAAATGGGGTGGACTGATCCATTATCAACTTGCGCATGTTCCACCCATGTAACCTGATGACGAAATGCAAACAACAAAACGTAATGTTGAGATAAGAAGCAAGTGAAGTTGCCAAAACTTGATAAAATTTTGACAAATCTGGGTTACCCTAGAGCTTTCATTTGGCATTTCTTCGATTATACATCCTGATGGACTTCTTCGGAACTGTACATGTGTACTAGGGAATAGGTTTTCCAAGGAGACATCAACAACTCCCCATGTTCCCCTAGCTATCTGCTTAGAATACCTTGCGAAATAACTCTGTCGACTAGGAATTAGTGGTGAGGAGTGGTGAAACTCTGCTGCTATCTAGAAAAGCAAATTGGAAGAGCATCATCAGTATGGATACTATTCTTCAGAAACTATGACTTTTTGTAGAATTTGAATGAAAAATGGCAACTCAAGAGAACTTACAAGAACTAAAACTAATCGAATTCAATGATATATGCATAGAGGAGGTGGGAATTTGTTTCGACATCAATGACAAATCAAAATTAGAAATCATGATTTGGAGGTCATATGTTTTAGTTGCAGAAGCAATTAATCTCTCTATTAAGGGTGAGATTGTGATATCTTACCCTCCTCACACCTCGCAATTAACAAAGAAATATCGGGCTTTATGTAAACAATGTTATTCGAAGCTTTTGCATTTTTTTTTCATATACGAAGTAATATAATTGGTCTATTAAAGAAAAATTCGTAAAATAATTGAATATTTATATATATGCTATTTACAGAACTCAAAACGTTTTAAATGTATCTTCGTCTATTACGAAGAGTTTCATGCTTGCAATATTACTGATATTAATACGTTAATAAATCAAGTGACAAGTTCATTATTACATTTCGAATGAAAGAGATAAAATATAGATAATTTTTAGGTTTACCACTTGAACCCTCCCGAAATCAAGTGACGAGTTCATTATTGCATTTCGAATGAAAGAGATAAAATATAGATGATTTTTAGGTTTACCACTTGAACCCTCCCGTCATAGCTCCCATTAGCACCATGCAATATAACTCCTATCAGTGTTGCTCTGGAGACAATACTGGGAAATGCTGCCAACCATTGCCTCTGATCATAGAACAAGAAAAACATACAAGTGAAGATATTTCATTAAGAACTAATTCATAAATTAAACTTAGAAAATTAAGTGAATAAAAAAAACAAAGGAAAAACCTACCGAATCCATGAGTAATTCAACAATACTGACAGGTTTCATATCAACTAATCCAGTCTCTCGGGAACCTTCAATATACAATGGATTGAATTGAAACTCTGCAAGGGGAAATGTTGGCATGTCTTGATTGCCACCAGGGCTTGGCGAACGTTGAGGTCCACCTCTTTCAACCAATTTTATTATCATATCCGCTGTGAGATCATACCTTCTAAGTAGTTTTAGGTATTGAATCCCATCCAAAATCTCCATATTATCTTTGCGTTGCCATAGAGGTTCACCCATCGATGCCATTTTCTTTAGCTCTTCCAAGGCTTCCTTAGCTTGTTCAATGATCTCATTCCTTTTAGTATCAGGACAGATTGAGAATGCCATAAGAATATCGCTTGCTCGATGCATTTTATACATTGGAACATTTGTGGATGATCCTGAACCAGGCGATTCTGAACCTGACGGTCTTGAACCTGGTGATTGGGGACCTAGTGAGTTGTTTTGTGGAGGTTGAGGATTAGTCACCGAGAGGGAACCAACACCTTCATGGTCTCTTCGTCGTCTATGACCCCTCTGAATTTGAGACAAAAAGAAAAATTTTAAGACAAACACAGATCAAAGATAATTAGAAAAGAAAAATAGTCTTAATTCTTATAATATAAGCCTCAGCTTCATGGATATTGTTTAGAAATGATTAGAACCATGGAAACACGAAAAGAAGATCAAGATAATCAGAGAGAAGTATCCTCTTTCCTCACATATTTATCTTGTTCATCATCGTGAAATGGACTTCAAAATCTAGGGCTTCTTCGGTTCTATTTCATTTGTAAAGCATGGATCAAGTTCTTTACAAAATGATTAGTACATGAACCTATGTTAGATTCATTTGCTTATCAAATTTAATCAAATCTAAATATATATTTCAAAGACAAGATCAAAGAAAGAGTATGGAATAGTAAACAATATGAGAATCTACCTGTGGGTTCCTTCTAGGAGGATCTAACCCTAGCGGCTGTTTACCCACACCTATTCCATCCCTACGAACTGGTGGCATGTCTCCTATAGAACTTAATTATCAAAACCAGAAAACACATAGAATCAAACTCTAGCATCATAATTCATTAGTAAAATAAGAATTAAAAACAACACATTTCATATACATATATTTCTATAAAAAAGAAAACAAAAGGAGAAACTCATAGAAGTCCACACTCATCCCTAAGTCCTACTCTACTCTCACTATAATCAAAGTAGAGTTGTTCCTCAAGGTTGATCCTCTTAGATACTATCACTCCCATTTGCTCTATTTCACCCCCACACTATCCATCTGCAACATTAATTTTAAACTCTTTTTAAAAGTTTATCTAACAACTAAAACCCATATCAAAAGACTACAAATTTTCTCCAATTCCTTTCTTCTCTCCTTAACCTATATCAATCAAAATGAACACAAAAAATCATGAAAAACAAGTGAAAAAATGCAAATGAAAGAAAAATGAACATGGATATAGATAAGATAACAAAACTTAAATCTATAGTTTTCATGCATCTACCCATACATGACTTTGAAAATCAAATTGAAAAATTGAAAAAAAAATGAAAACCATACACTAAGACAACAGATGAACAGATCACTGTCTTTTTGCTCTAGAGTATCACACTCAAGTTGTCTCATCACTACAATATAATCATAATTTATATTGCTTTTTGGGGTTTTCGATGGAAATGGCAAATTGAGAAAGTTGGCGTCAGTGTTGGGAAAGAGCATCCGATAGGCACGTAGAAAGCAGTGTGGTGCCAGGTTGAAAAGGTTTAATTGCTTCAGTTTCTTTGCTAATGTGGCAGTATATGGCAGTATGATGTGGCAATTCTTTGCAATTTGACTGGTTAAGCCTTTATTAGGCCAGTTCATTCATGGCATTGCGTGCCTCAGGTGGATTTTTTTTTGCTCGTGGGGTTGGTGAGGATGTTTTCATTTATTCAATCATGTTTTTTTCGTGCCATTACCCTAACCCTAATTATTACTTTTCTTTTTTTTCCTATTAGATTCCTTTTTATTTGTTGTACATATTAATTGCTTTTCTAAGTTCAAGTTTTTTTATCCTCATCATTAAAAAAAAAAACTTAAAATCGAATTCAGATTTTACGAGAATTTATGAGAATTTTTTTCTTGAAGAATCATGCAAGCATTACGTAGGAAAAATTAGACTGAATAAAAGATCAATATCTCACTATGTATTTTTCCGAAGAATGTAGATTTCTTCGTAAATATTTTTATTCTCATTATAAACGTGATCATATACTTTCTTCGTTATCATATCTTATTTTCTTAATAGTTTCTCTAGAGCATTAAAATGTACACACATATATACATGTATTGATATTTTATTATCTTAAAGAATTATTTGTGGTTACAATTTTGAGCACAAGCTTTTCCCTTCCCTCTACCAAAATGTTCCGCAGGAATTTAGTCAATCAGCCTGATGAAG
Source organism: Theobroma umbraticum (assembly GCF_002168275.2). Taxonomy (NCBI): domain Eukaryota; kingdom Viridiplantae; phylum Streptophyta; class Magnoliopsida; order Malvales; family Malvaceae; genus Theobroma; species Theobroma umbraticum. Next base: position 7,163,807 of record NW_018397262.1, on the reverse strand, counting down.
ATTGGGCAAATTCCAAACTTATCTAGGTTTTGTTCCTTTGGCTACAACAAATTTAGAATTTAATTTCAATTTTTTAAAAAAATATATAATTTTTATGTAATGAAATATTAAAAAGTATAATTATTTAAACTTTTAGTTGTAATTTTTCATATTTAATAGCAATATAAAAATGTGATCGTTGCTAGTATATACAAATCTTTATATATTGTAAAAAAAATTAAAATAATGTCGGTAATCAAATTTATAAAAGTGTTGTAAAAAGTATATAAAAATGTTACTAAAATCATATTTAATAATATATTTGTGAAATATGTAATTTTAAATCAAATTTGTTATAGTGTTTATATTTTCGAAGTCAATCCAATCTCATGAAAGAATACATTTGTAAATTATGCAGTTTTAAGTCAAATTTGATATTATGTTACATTTCCGAAGTCAATCCAATCTCAAGAAATTATTTTTTTGACCGTCGTAGTGTTGATTGACCTTCAATTTTTTTTTTTAATTTCGGATTGATGGTATAAAGCTAAACACAGAAAAAAGATAGTTAATACAATTAATTATTAGTATGCTATCTTGTAACAATTTGTTCAATCAATAATTATATTATATCAAATCAAAATATAGATTTATTTTCTATATAGATGACTTGTTATCATAGGTAGGTGGAGAAAGATAATATGAGAAAATAATTGATATTGGTTACAAAATTATTCTGACAATCAGTGGCTTAGCTAGCTTGAAGAAAAAGGCTGAGCAGGCTATATATATATATATAGACTTGTAGCTCTAGAAATGGAGTTTCTAGAGGCTTTCCTTATCTTTGTATTTACGGTTCTTAATTTGAATGAAATAAATACAAATTGTTAAATGAAAATATCAATCATATGTAAATAGCTAATTAAAAATGGCATTAATACATAAATTTGATTAATTCATATATAATGTGAAAATTTTGTCTAACGTTTGATAAAAATACTTGTCTAATACTTGATTTATAAGTGATATGATTTGTAATTTATTGGTTTGAATTTGTTTTAATTTTACTTTTTATTTGATCATTTTTAATGAAAAAATCTTACAAGGTTTATTTAAGTCTTGTCCCGATTTGTCTCCCATAAATCTTACCAATTTACCAATTAGTACTTAAAATTTTTAATGAAAGAACATACGAACTTTTTTCATGTCTTGTCATGATCTTTATTTCTTGTAAATCTTATCAGTTTACCAATTGATACTTAAAACTTTTAATGAAAAATCTTACGAAGTTTATTCAAGTTTTACCCTATCTTTATCTCTCATAAATCTTACTAATTTACCAATTGGTACTTAAAATTTACAAATTTACATATAAAATGATTTTCTACATAAATCATTAGAAAAGATAAGGAAAATTCACAAACTTACACTATCATTTTTCTGATCCTTTTATTTCTTGATGAACCAAAAATAGCTCTATTAATCAAAGGGCTCTTTACTTCTTTTACAATTTTATAGTATTACTTGAATTTTTGGCAAATTTTTTGTCGCTTTACCTTTGGCAGTTTTTAAGGATTTTCACTGCAGAAAGTACGGCCTTTATTACTGTAAATCGCTGCATGATTGACAGTTTCCCCCAACTGACTCACAAAGACTACATCTACCTCCATATCTCAGTACATTTTCCAGCTTAATAATTTGAAGCATTCATAGGAAAAGAAAAGATTGTTCAAAGCATTCCATCACTTACTATTATCTTTCTAGGTTCTATAGGACTTATGCCAAAATAAATAAATTGTTCTCTGTTTGGAGAGTTACAATTGAAGTAACCCCAAACTTTTATCAAATAAAATATTAAAAGGTTTATATATATATATATATATATATATATATATAAAGATTATCTATTTTGATCATTGGGTATAATATACATTGATCTTCATCTCAAAAGCTTCCGGCTTTGGAAACCAAAGCATAAAATGCTTTTAGATTTCATTTACGAGCATCTTAAGAACGATATTATTCGAAAAATATTCTTAAGATGCGTTAAATGTAATAATTTACAATTAATCATTGGAATAATATTTAATATATATGAAATGAAAACATTATTTTTAATTATAATCTTAATTAATAAGTATTTTGATAACCGAAAAAAAAAATCTTGATAACCCCGTCTGAAGAATTTAACACTTTTCACTATAAATCCTAATTAAATGTTACCATCGACAAGTCATAATTGGATAATATTTAATATAGTGAATGAGAAGTACATTATTTTTAATTGTAAACTTCATTAACAAGTACTTTTATAGCACTGGAAAGAAGAACCCATCATTTTTCACAATAAATCTTAAACTAAAATCGATCTTACTCTTTCTTTGCGGCTAAAAGTTAATCGATCTTCACTTCCAAGGTTTCTAGTTTTGGAAATTGAACCGTAAAACACCTTTAGATTTTGATTTCGAGCATATTCTTAAGAAAGATGTTATTCGTAAATAAATTCTTACAATGCGATAAATGTAATAACCGACAAGTAATAAACAGATAATATTTAATATAACTTTAATTAACAAGTACTTTCGTAACACTCAACAACAAAAATTTAACACTTTTCACCACAAATCTTAAATTAAAATCGATCGTACTTTTACTTTTCAGCTAAAAAGTAATCACTGTTTGTTGAAAAACAAAATTTGGGAGGCTTTGAAAGAAGAAGAAGATGGCGTATACGAGTGTGTTGTTGATTCCTTCATATGTTTGATTTTCAAAAAAATAAGGAAACATTACAGAAGTAGAGAACTTGTTAGGCAAGAAAGAACCGTGTTATGTCACAATTCTTACCTAAAAATTCTTCAAGGACCATACCACAAACAAGATAAGAGACATCAGTTAACAAACAGCAATGTCTCGGCCCGCATATATATATTGAACTATGAAAGACCTAAATTTCATGGCCAAACATTGTTAGATATCAGGACCACCTCCTTCATCTCCACTTCTCATGGAAAACCAAACAAAATTTTTTTGTTCGTAATTTTCATCATAAATTATATATATATATATATATAGAGAGAGAGAGAGAGAGAGAGAGAGAGAGAGAGAGTAAAACTAGTTAAGCTAGCTAATTTATAGCATGTACAATTATTTGGTGTAGACTCGAAGAATGATTGAATTCTTTATATTATATACATATATACGGATGTACATATATATATATATATATATGTATGTGATCAATACCATCTTATGTACTTCTATGTGTGTGTATATAAATTACTTTTGTAGTCTAGTAATAACCGATTAAGTATTTTTCTTAGAAAAATGTTCCCAAGAAAGTAATTATTTTTATTTGTTAAATCTTAATATATAGTAATTAGATTATGAAAAAAAATCATAAGTGCAACCTTAATTAGCACAGGTATGAAACCCCAAAAAAAAAAAGAGAAAAGAATGAAAAATAAAAGTGGGAAAATGACCCAAATCCCTAATTTCTCGATTGGTTTAATCGAAAATGTGGGGACATGACTAATTTGTCTTTGAGCTCGACCTCACATGGGGCAAGAAAGTGCAGTCAAGGGAGGCGCACGTGGGGCATGAAAGCCCCCCGCATGTGATTTCTCTCATTCATTTTTGTGTCTTTGTTACAGAAAATTGATAGGTGAAAGTGGCCTTCCTCTAACTATGACCAAAATCTTTGTGTACATCTCTATCATTGACAACAAAGGAAAACATACACATGAAAAGAAAAGAACAGAACAAGCTTCACCTAATTTTAGAACAATATTTTTCTTTGAAGAGTCATCTTATCTTCTAGGAGGACACCACTAATTTTTCATAAAATTCACTTCTTCTTGTCGTAAAAAACCAGAGTGATGTATCATTGTTTCGGAACAAATCTCGTATAATTATTACATTATAATTAATCAGTTACAATATAATAATTTATAAAATCTGTCAAAATATTATATGAAACTCGCATTTATAAATGATTCATGGGACTATGATAAAATGAATTACGACGAAATGTGCTACCCGTCATCTTCCCTTTTGTAAACATGGAAAATTATTGCCTCAATCTTGGGACTCCTTAACATGTCAACCACATTTTGGTTCAACCTCATGTTAGGTATATAGGCTTCTCATATGACCCATCTTTAAAATCTTAAAAACAAAAAATGTTTTAGAATCCGATATATTATTTCATTTTGAAACACTTTGAAATTAATTAATATTGTGAGTAGGCCATCGACAACAGGGTTTTTTTTTTTTTCAAAGGTGACACCTAATTTTGATACCTTGTTAAGGATCACAAATACCTTATCTATCTAATTATGTCAATTTCCAAAATGGAAATAAAAATATTAAGAAGCTCAAGCTTTAATGACATGATCAGGTCCCTCAAGATGATGAAGCCTTTGCCAGAAAAATTTTTGACTTATTTGACAGTTGACACAAAAATAATGTTTTTTTTAAAAAAAATTAGAAACAAATCTTCATCAAATCTTCTATCCAAATAATGCTATAAAGAAAAAAAAATACAAAAGTCAATAATATTAGATTATTAGTGACAACAAGATGAAAAATGTTCTTATTTTATAACACACACAAAAAAAAAAATTGGGAATCTTAGGATTTAAGGACTTACATGTAAATGGCTAAGGGATATTGAAAGACCAGAATAGAAGGTTAACAAGAAATGAGTAAATGAGAGTTAAAGGTGTTTGCATATAACAAGGCAAAAGTCTATGGTGATTGAGGAAACAATGTGAAAGAAACCTTCCAAAATGTCCTTTACAATGGACTCCCACCATGAAGACAATGTGAGGTTTCCCTTGGTCCCCTCACATGAAAGTGTTCTTATGGAAATTGTTTTTTTATGAAGATTTTATTTGATAGCTTAACCAATTAATTATGGATTATTTCTTCAGATTTTGATTCTTATGAAGGAAAATTAATCATGGTAATCTTCTATTTATGTAACGATGATTAACTTGTAATCTCATATATGTTATTACTGACAAAGTTTCCTTTTTTTTATGTTTTATTAGAAGAAAGAGCAATTCAAACTTATCTTTTTGAGTAAGAGATACATATATCTGCAATCATTTAATCAAACGCTCGAGTGTAGAGTATTACTAATAATTCATTGATTCGGTCAAGGAAATGATGCATTCCAATATCTAATCACCCTAATAATTGCACTTGCAAAAGATAGGTTAAGACATCGGATAAGGCCCCCTAATTTTCTATTCCTAGTACTAAGTACTATAGTAATTGTCTCCTCAATGTTATGAAATATTAGAAGAAGAGATATAGAAACAGAAACACAAGAAAAGAGGTAAAAACGACGTGAATTCGTCATTTTCGTTTAACTATCAGTTGCCTTTCGTAATGAGAGATAATTTTTTCTTATTTCATAAAATAACTGAAACAATATGAATATCAACTTATCACATATCCATGAAAAAAAAAAAAGAAGATAAAATTAACATGAAATCACTACTTTTGTTTAATTATTAATTATCCTACATAACAAAAGGTAATTTTCTTTTATTTCGTAAAACAACTAAGACAATATGAGAATCGACTTTTCGTATATATCGATATCTATAAAATTTTACTTCGTGAAAAGTTAATTTCGACGAAAGAAAAATGAGAAATTTAATTTGATATGTTTCACGATGAGCACATTTGCGTATGCAAATGCAACCGAAAATAAGATAATTATTCATCAATAAGTGTCAGCCAAAACCAATCAAAGAGGTGGCAAAAGAATTTGGCAGTGAAAGCGATGGGCTAACATTATTTTAAGCTTTCTGAAAGTGCTTTTGATGGGATTATTTTAATGGTGGGTTCTTGGCTTAAGTCAATATTCTGAAACTCATATATTCCTCTTCAATGATGGGAGCATGTATATCTAATTCAACGGATGACTGAAGAAGAAGAAGAAGAAGAAGAAGAAGAAAGATTTTCAAATTATTCAGGTATAGCAACAGAAAGTCTTTCCTTTTCTGACAAATACTTCAAGAATTCAAAGGAAACCATTGATGAACGGAAGAATTATGAATTAACCATGATGATTTGGTTTAATGGGACTGGCTATTTTAGAGATTTAAGATCAAAGGTATTCAATTTCATCGATTTTTGAACATAAAGTAATGAAATTGACAAAATTTATTTATTAAAAGTTTTGATTTCGTTATTTTTTTATTCATAAATTAATGAAATTAAAAGTATAATGATAAATTTTAATAAAATAAATTAAAGTACAGTGATTAAATTTACCTTATATCTCTCCTAGCTAAGGAATTAACATGAAAATTAATCAGAGATCATTAGAATATTGCCAAAATGAACAGATGCTTTGATGAAATGTATGAATGAGAAAATGAACAAACCAAATCTCTTGAGATGAAAAAGTAAAAGAAATGACTGAAAGGGCTAGTCTGACCATGTGACTTAAGTGACTGATTCAACACACTTAGAGGAAAGGTAAGTTGAAAACAAAATCTCTGTTGGTGCATAGAGATCTAATCTACTGCCACAAATGTCAAATCTCACTCCTCCTTTGCAGCCAAATGTAACTTCTCTCCTCCCCAACTCTCCATTTGGTCCACACCCACCAAGATTCCAAACTCTCTCAACTTGTCTATTGTTTTTCTCTCTACTATAAATATAGTTTTTCAGGGGGGTTCGTCAGGAGTCATCAGCTCTCTCTCTTTTCTGATCTTCAATATTGTCCTATAAGCTTTCTCTCTTCTTCTTCTTCTTCTTCTTCTTCTTCTTCTTCTTATTGTTTTCATAGAATATGGAGAGTTCCATGAATTCTATGGGCAGATCACCAGTCTCTCTTTGTGAAGCTGATGAATCTCCTGAGGAGAGTAGTTGGACTATGTATTTTGAAGATTTCTCAAATAATAACAATGATGTGGATGTTGAAAACAGCTCTTTTTCTTCTGATATCAATTACCAAAGCTCATCTCTGGTTTCTGATGCTGCTTGTTCTGCTGCTGGAAGACATGTTTTCGGAGCTCCTTTAGGTAAAAGCTGTAACAGGTTGAGTTTCAAGAAGAAGAAGGGCAATAAAGGACGTTTGGTTGATGATGATTTGGAGGATACAGCTAGTTCTCCTGCAAATAGCCCCAAGGTCAGCCTATGTTTCTTTCCAAACATTATTAAAAAAAAAAAAAATCAATGTCAACGTCTTGTTTTCCTTAATAAAATTGCACCATTTTTGATAGGTTTGTAACTTAATCAACCACTTTGATAAGAACCTGAAGCAGAAAGATGTGATGGACATATCTCAGGTAAGAAATCAATTAGCTTTGTTTTGATTAATTCTGGCCATATAATTTTCTTTTTTGCCAGGTTCATGGTATACATGCTAACTAGGGTGCCTTTTCTTGCAATTCTTTTTATAGGAAAAAGGCCGTGCATCAGGACAAATAGATGAAAGAAATGATGAGTTGGGTCTTATAGGAAGAGAAGATGATGGCACTGAACTAAAGAAAATGGGTCTTTGTTTAGTTCCTTTGTCTATGGTAGTACACTATCTAGGTTGATTTCAATTCTATTACAGCACCCTCTCTCTCTCTCTCTCTCTCTGTGCATCAATGAAAAGAATGCTGTTGTGCATGATGATAAAATTAAGAGCTGCCATTGTTTCTTGCCTGCAACAATTGAAGTATGCAAAATTATGTTCATAAAACGGATAAAAGTTCAGAAGAAGGAAGCCCTCTTCAGTTTCATGTGTGGAAAAGGATTAACAACCGGCAGAGAGATCAATAGAAAAAAATACCCAAAGGACAGATTGATCCCAACTAGCTGGAAGTCAACATTAATGACCTATATCCTTACATCAAGACATACATCAAGAAAAGGTCAAACAATGTAAAAATATTTTGGGAATACCTACCCTTCCAACACAGTTCAATTCCTACTTGTAACAACAACCCGCCTATTTTTTTAAAAAAGGCAAATGGAGATTTTTATTGAGATAATATAACCAAGGTTAATTAGAAGAACACTAAGAGATATCTCAAGGCTAGTCAAATTACAAGAAGGTAGAAAAACTTTTTGTGCATAGTATTTTAATTTTTGTCAATTGATCATCATATGAGTTTGATTATCTTAAAAGGTGATTAAAAGATAAATAACTCTCAGTACAATTTAATTTTTCACGAGGCTCTGTCAACATTAAAAGCGCATCTCAATTCTTAATTTTTAATTGAAATCGATATTCATTGAATCAATAGCTGATAGTTGACCATATAATTTAAAATTGTGTTAGGCAAAAGAGGAACATTTGCAAGTGTAGATTAAAGCATATACCCTTTTAATGTAGAACTCAAAAGAAATAATTCAACATGAAGGTCCTGATCGTCGCCCATGAGAGGAAAAATGTTGACCAATCATAGTTACACTTTATGTAGTTTCTTTGGGCCATTCCCAAACCATAATTGAACACAAAGAGAAAAAAGGGAGAACAAATAATATTTTTTTCCAACTATATATGCTTTGCAAAATACCACTAAATCCCAAACTAGGTTAGCAATTATTTCCCATTTTGAGACTGTAAATAGTTCCAAGATAACAACATGCAAGAGTTCTTTCCTTAAAAGTGATCAAATTTTTTTCCTTTTTTAGGTCCAATTCTTTCTTATTTTCCTTCTTAAAAGAACAGTACCACAGTCCATTTCGACTGTGGTTAGGCAGTGTTCTGCCTCTCTCGTCCACCCTCCCAAACGTCAGCTGATGTCAAGCTGCACCATGTAACCAAAGCTTGGTTCCTTTCTTCTTATAATTATCATTTGAACTACGTCTCCAACAATAAAAATATTACTAAAATAAATTGTATACACCCCAACATTTTATTGAATGATAGGTACATATATTTTTTTATTTAAAAAATTAAATTCGAATATTTTTTTTCAACAATGCACGTTTGTTCAAGTTTATAAATTTTTTTTTTACAAATTTTATCTGAAGAGATTGATGGTTAGTGTTGTAATTTCCATAGTTTTATTAGAAAGCAACATTCTTGCTTAAGCAAAAGCAAAACCAGCCCGAGCCGCCTCATCCTTCAACTTCTTGCCTGTTCAATCTGGCCAGGAAGATGTCAAAAGCAAGATGTGCCACCAAATACAAAATACTGAGGGGGTTTGTCAGGAATGCTTTTGTCACCAAAAGAATTATTCCAAAAGGTGCTTTCTTTCATCATCACATTTTAAGTCAAACTAATACATCTTTAAATAGGTTATTATATGAAGGTAATACATCATCTTTGAAAAAAATAAAAATTCTTTTAAAAAAATTAACTACTTTTCTTTATGAATCAAAAAACATTATTTTTGGATTTTCTTTATGAATGAAAAAAACATTAATTTTGGGTATCTTTTTATGTCTTATGGATTCGATTCTATTCGATCATTACTTGAAATTTTAGATTAAATGATGGGTTAATTAGTAATTTCAGAAATATAAATAATGGTAAAAGTGACAATTAAGTATCATAAAGAAATTCCATCCAAGCAAAAAAGACTAGATATATGTGTTGCCTCTCTAAAAATGGGAAAAAAAAATTGACAACACAAATAATTGAAGGCTTCTTATTCTGTTTGCATGCAAGAGGAAGGACTGAAAAAGGTAACAAGATATATGCCAAAGACCAAACCAATGCCCCCCAAAATATGCAACTTTCTTGTGGCTTGCGTTGATGCAAACAGATATGGATCCAAGCATTCTGGTCAGACTCTAAGAAAAGCAGGTTTTATTTACCTGGTGGAACTTGAACATGTCTATTGGGACAAAAACCACATGCTCAAAGGAGAAGAATATGAAAAGATACAATCCATGTTTTTTCTTTTGACCTTGATTGGTCTTGAAAAGGGTTTCTGCCTTTCCCATTTGCCATTTTTGACATACCATTCCTTCGCTTGGCTTGCAGAACCAGTCTAATCAAAGTCATTTCCATTGTTCTTGAGCAGTTTTTGTATTGATCCAAATTCTAGAAATGTTTTCAGATATGAGATAAAAAGTGAAACCCCACTCTTATTTGGTATGAGCTTACTCTTGGAAGGTAAAAGTAAAATGAAAAAACATGCGCATCCGGGGAATCCAACCCCGGTCAGTACCGTGGGAGGGTACTATGATACCACTACACGAGATGCGCTTGAACTGAGAAGTGAATTTGACACTTCTCTTCAATAGCAGATCTCTTGGCCTTTCTTATACCAACTTACGTTGACATCCTAAATTACATCAAAACCATTGTATTTGGTATAATTTTGGGTGATTGTACCTTCAATTAAGCTAATTGCTTTAGTACTATTGAACAGATAAAAGAGTAACTTCAGAGTTTACAACCAAAGGCATGCTTGGTTTCAAAGCGATGTCCCTCCCTTGAAACAGAAAGGTACTCGCAGAAATGAAGGCATTCATGTGATTCAAGAACACAAACTATCCCATTTCTAGCATCATCGACCTGTTTAACAAAAGGAAGTTTCTATTGGGCTCAGTCCAGTTTCAAACATTGGGTTTGATGACAATTCGAGACTGGTAAAATGCAGCACCATAATACTTTCTTTGCCCCTCCATGGCAGAGACATAGGTTTAGGTCATTTCAAGATTGATTTCCATTGAACTTTCGACTTAAAACAGACATCTGATTAGTTGCGCTCACCGGAAACTAGCAACTGATATTGAGGGTAAAAAGGGCTGTTTATTCGAAGTGAATTTTCATATCATTATTTTTATTTCTAATCAATTTGAAATTTTTCATGCAAACAAGCATTCAACAATGTTTAGGACTATGAGGAGACTTGAAGTATACAGGCCTACTTTTTCTCAGGAAGCTTCTCTAACAAGTCCGGGATCACTTCGAAAAGATCGCCCACAAGTCCATAATCAGCTACCTGCACCAGATGTAAGAATATGGAATGCATCAAGAATCAATCAGCATTTCACATCTTTGTCTGTAAAAACACATGGTCATATATGCACCTTTTTGCGTACGTATGCTTGCATTCACATTACTGTGACAGACAGAGAACTGAGGGAGAGGGGAGGACAGATGGATGTGTGTATAATAGGAAGGGAGGATTTTTACCTGGAAAATGGGTGCATCTGCATCTTTGTTAACGGCAACAATAACCTTGGAATCTTTCATGCCTGCTAAGTGTTGAATCGCTCCTGAAACCCCAAATGCCAAGTATAGTTCTGGGGCCACAATTTTTCCGGTTTGACCAACCTGACAAGATAAGTCTTACAAATCAGATCAGGCAGGAAAAACATATCTAAGATAGTAATGTGGACTACAAATTTAATATCTTTTGAGCTATTTCAGTTTTTGATTCTCCTTCAAATGTGAATGCATTTTTCTTGAAAAAACTAAGATACATATTATATATCCTAGGAAAGATTATAAACCTTGGCATCTTTACATTTCATCATCAAATAGCAAATTGATAAGATGCATGCGTGGGTGTGTGTGTGTTCTTGGTTGGTGAAATGAGAGAAATGGGGCAACATATCAAGAATTCCTCATCAAAGCAATGCATGACAATAATAGTTTCAATGTTCCACTTGAATGGCTTAAAGACAGAACCAATCAAAAAGTACATAATAACATGCTTGTAAGTTAAAAAGAACCATATGAATCTTACCTGTAGTTCATTGGGAACAAATCCAGCATCAACAGCAGCACGGGTAGCACCAACTACACCAAAAAAAAAAAAAGGACAAGAAAAAGAAGAACCACTAACCTTAATATCATGAAAATTTAAAACACTTACAAAAATGACATCTATACGAAGAAAGACATGACAACGACAACAATAGAATGAGGATTTTAAAAGTTCAGGATAGTAGAGTTCTTGAAGCTAACCAGCTGCACCAAGTTTCTCTGCTAGCTTCTCTATCAGTTTGAAGTTCTCAGCACTTTTTAAAGCTCGGCCCCCAGTAACCACAATACGTGCACTTCCCAAATCAGGGCGCTCTGTATCCTCAGATAATAGCTTTATGTATCTAGATTTACCGATAGAATCTGCAATCAAAGTATGACCTTTAAGGTCAAGACATGGCATAGACTCAAGTTGCACACTCAAAATTAGCTCAGATAAACTAATCAGTTAGAATTCCCAAAAGTTTTCTTAAGATAAAATTTGTTAACATTATAATTCCTCAGGCACATGAAATATGCAGCGAAAACTATAAGAATCCAAATGCCTTCTTTTTTGTTCCTTTCTTCTCTGAAGCAGGAAGGGAAAAGATAACTTTCAAGGCAGAGACAAGCCAATTTGAACATCTATGCATCAAGAAAAGGTAAACAGACCTTCATCTAAGGTTGAGAGATCAACCTGAGAAATAGGAGCCCTATCAGATTTTAAATCACCCGAGATTGGAGGCACTGGAAAAGAGGTGGATCTAATTGTCAACATACATGGGCTGGAACCAGTATATCGAACTGTACAAAGGGCATTTCCAGCAAAAATTGGCCTGTTACATAGATAGTATACTTCAAAATCAGTTCAACAAAGAGGCACGTTAATGATTCATTACCACAGGCAGGATTATGCAGAATACATGATAATCATTTTGAGTCACTTTCCTATGGTCCCTACCCCTATAATCTACACAGTTTCATAAAGGAAACAAACATAGTAACAGCAAAATTTAAGCTTTAAAGTTACAAATTGATCATAAACATCGAACCAAGTAACACATACTATAACTACGATTGAAAGAAACTAGAATTACTATTAGATGGCCTAAATCATTGCAATAAAGCTCAAACCCAAGACCCCTCTTGGCCCTTGACTGGCAAACAACTAGTAGACAATCAAATGAACCTAAAAATACTATAGCCTACACTTTAATCACTTGACATTCTGATAAACGTCCCATGTTTTTAAAAGTTCAAGCGTATCAACACAACTCAATCAACTCAACTTGCATGACAAGCAACAACAATTCACATACAACACAAACAGTATCCATCAAAGTACAGAGGTAGTATGACAAAGTAAATTTTACCTGACAAATTGATGGGATCCAATAATTTCAACAACATCAGTAACTGGAGAAACATCCAAAAGGGCAGCGGCACGAGGCAATATGTTCTTCCCGAATGAACCTGAAGTAGCAATGACATGAGAATAGCCTCCTTGCTGCTGAACCAGTTGGACTAACTTAGACCATGGCTCAGCCAAAGGATGTTCAAATTTATCAGAATCAGCTACAAGAACCTACAATGAAACAACAGTCTTAATAATATTAGTAAAAACCCCCAATTATTTGCATTTTTTATTTACTAAAACTAACAAGAAATTCAAAAATTAATAACATAAATCAGAAAATAAGTGAAATATTATCAGTAAAAGGCAACTTATACAATTCTAACCTCACGTGCGATTTACCTGAGAAAGAGAAGGGTGACACGTGGCGGCACTCTCGGCGGCCTTTAGAAGGGAAGAACCGGAGCCAGCCAACAGCATGGAAACGGAATTGTTTGTCACCAATGGAGCTGGCGGCCACCACCGCGCTCAATGACTGAGCCTTGATCGAGCCGCCTTCATGCTCGGCTAAGACCAAAGTACTTGCCTTTTAAATTAAAGAAAAATAAATTCGAAATTAGAGAAAATTTTCAATTTTTTTCAAATTATTAATTAAAATTCTGGTAAAGGAAAACGAAAGAAATAATTACGGATCTAGACGCCGAGGATTTGGAGAGGAAGGAAGAGAGGTGGAGCTAATACGATGTCGTTTCACAGAGTTTTGAGCAGTAACCGACTCGCCATTTCGGATTCCCTTTTCGCACTTCCTGATCGCCGGATTTTTTGGGGATATTATCTGATTTTTGTTGGCGGTGGATTATCCTAACCGCGTCGGTTTCTGCAGTGCCGTCTGCCCGAAGAGAAACATTAGGGGCCCAATAAGCAGCCCAATAAAAACCCAAGCAAGGCTAAAAAGAAATTAAAAAAGCCCAACTAACAAGAAAAGGACACGTGTCAAACAAAGATAGGCCAGAATTTAATTTTAGTGCCACATATCTTAATAAATTTCTGTTCCCAGTGATTTTGGGTTCGAATTATTATACCTTAATGTTATTTATCCACTTAATTTTTTTTCACCACAAAGTAATTGTCAATAACATGAATAATTACTAAATATGGTTTTAATCCCCATGCATAATTGTAACAATTATGGTCTAATTAAATCACTAATTTCATTAGATTTTTCCATGTTTGAATTGTTTGTGTACGAGAAATAATATTCATAATACTAATTGTTGGAAATTTTTGAGTAATAAGAACAAATTTCCATCATTTTACAAAAAATTTAACTTATTTCAATAATATTTTTACCACAAATTTCACTTAATATGATTCATGTGCATATTGGACATTCAATAATATAAATTTATGTTTTGTATATATATATGTATTTGTTCTTCATTAGATATCATTAATTTGTCTTTCATTTAAGGTTCCAAGGTCTTCTCCTTCCTACTAAAACAATTGGGTTGTGTTTGATGCATTTGTCTTCGATGGATCAGGACTGGATATATGGATATTAGCCAAGCTAAATTCCGAATAAAGAAAACCTGGAGCATAGACAAGAAAACACCTAAGCCTATAGTCGTCATGTTGAGAACTGTTGTCTTTGTCGTGAACTTTGACAATACAAAAGGAATTGTCTTGTGTAATGCTTGCAAATCAAGTATATATGTATATATGCAGACTTTGCTGAAAGTCATAGCAGCAACTGTTTAAGCATTTCATTTGTTACCATCCTGGTTTTTCCGCCGTGGCCTTGACTGCCAAGCAACAGTTCTTCCTAGCTCTGGCAATTGCTTTCCCTTTTTCCCAAGTGGTAATATGTGGGGATCCAGATATCATCTCTGATTTTGTTGTTCCAGCTGGAGTGAATGCTACTGAATTGGATGGAAAGCTTTTCACCTACACAGGCATGAGGCCACTCGTTATCTCTGATCCACCAACAAATTTCACAGTAACAAAAGCAACCATGGCTGAATTCCCTGCCCTTAATGGACAAAGTGTGTCTTATGCTGTTTTGCAGTACCCTGCAGGTTCAGTCAACCCTCCGCACACCCATCCCCTAGCCGCGGAGCTTTTGTTTCTTACGTACGGGACCCTGGAAGTCGGGTTCGTTGACACTGCTAGCAAGCTCTTTACACAAAGGCTCAAGCTGGAGACATGTTTGTGTTCCCTAAGGTATTAGTGCACTATCAGCTCAACTGCGATGAGAAAGACTTTGCCATTGCGATATCCGCCTTTGGTAGTGCAGCTGCTGGCACTGTCTCGGTTCCTTCTACTGTCTTCGTAACAGGCATTGACGATGAGATCTTGGCAAAGTCTTTCAAAACCGATGTTGCCACTATTCAGAAACTCTAGGCAGGGCTTGCACCCAAGGCCTGAGATGGGGATCATGAACTATTAACATTCTAAATTTTCGGATTTCCATTTGTTGGTCTTGTTCTGTTGCCAAGGGGAGTTACCTCAATAAATTGAACCATCAAGCTGAAGCAAAATATAATTGTGTTCCTTTTGCATTAAGGATAAATTTGTTATGAATTCTCAGTTTTTTCTTTCCATGAATTTTAAGTTTTCAGACTCTGCAGAGAGTGCCATGGATGAAGATTATTGGAAAGAAAATCAAACAATGCCTTCAAGTGTGGATTATAGAGCTAGAATCTTTTAGACCTAAAACCTACCCTTGCCTTGAGTTCCCTGGTTTGTGTTTTGATCCCACTGAAGAAACTGTAGAGTTTAATACTTTCATGTCCTCCATGTTTTGCTGAAAGCCTATGGCTGAGAACATAACGTTCAGAGATAATAAAAACTCAGTCCCTATTAGAAAAAGGACAAACTTTCTTGGGGATTAAGTTTACAATCCAATTTCTTGGACCCTTTTGAAAATCAACATCGGTCAGTAGCCTTTGTCTGTATGTTTCTTAACTGAGAAATCAATTCATAGTTAGCAAACAGTAACCTGAACCACCAGAAATAGTGCTTGGCTGCCACTGTCCATATATATGGTGGGCAAAAATGCTATCCTTATCTTCAATTTCTTTGCAGCCAAAGGGAACATCCTTGACATTTCGCATTAACTTAACCGGAAGAGAATTTGCAACTGATTCCCCTGCTTAAAATTTCTATGGTTTCCTTGAATGATGTCAAATACTTGCTTATTCAAATAATAAAACCAGAACACCAAGAACAAAAGAGAGACAAAGGAAAACCAAGGCAAGCCAAGGATTTCCTTTCCACAAGGTTTATTGGATGATTCAAACCAATTTCATTTCTACTAAAACATGCTGTAACAACATAAAGCTATTCACGAAACTCAACATGATTACTGCATTTCGTTTTCTGCAATTTATCTTTGGTGCTTCAATTCTTGGCCCTGGCTCCAAGGCCAGCCTTGATCTTCTGAATAGTAGCAACGTCAGTTTTAAAGCCTTTGGCTAGGACATCATCATCAATGCTAGTGGCCAAAACAGTAGATGGAATGGAAACAGTTCCTGCATTTGCACTGCCAAAGCCAGAAACAGCTATGGTTAAGTTAATGCCAAATGTCAAGGATGTTCCATTAAGGAAACACGAAGATATCCGCAACCTGGAGAGTTTGGGTGTAAAGCTTGCCGGTTGTGTCAACAAAACGAACCTCAAGGCTTCCATCAACAACGATGAGAGAAGCTCAGCAGAACGAGGGTCGATGAGAGGTGGGTTGAAGTTGCCTGCAGGTACACCAAACTGGCAAAGGAAACACTTTGGCCATTAAAGGCAGGGAACTCCGCCATGCTAGTTTCTGTAACCTTGAATCCGGTCAATAGTCAGCATCGAATATACCGCGAAGTTGAAGGTAAAGAAATTTCCATCAAGGGCTGTAGAGTTTGCAGGGGCTAAGAAATCTGATATGATATCTGGATCACAAGCAGAGACCATTGCTACTAACAGAAACACAATAAGCAACTTAAAGAAAGTTGATGCCATGCCATGGTTGGTAGCACGACAGTTTTACTTGAAGCTGGTTGATAAAAGATGTGTTTTTGCCTATACAAATCTTCCTGGAGCATGTACATTTAGAGTAATCAGCTGAGAATTCTATGTCAAAATTGAGAATATCCTATATGATAAAATTCATCGGCAGCAAGAACGCTGTATTTTCCATTGGCCTGCATTAAATGAACATCTTTTATATTAACAATCAAATATAAATTTTTTCTCAAAAATTTATAAGGTGGATCTAAGGCTGATGTTTGGACAGCAAGAGAAAAGGGGAGCTCAGGAACTGAGCATGCCACTGCCATGGCCCCCTCTCTTATTTAACTCTTTCAACAACCTTCATTCAAAGTCTACCCCTAAGCTGTCTTGTCGCTGGTGACGGACCCAATAATTCAACTCTCCTTTAATTGAACCAACTGCGCATGTATTCTTCTTTATTTACAATGTCTAGAAATTTCATAAACAATAAAAACAAAACGAAATTAATTCATCTATGTTATCAACATTTATCTTTATAGACTTTAAGTCTTTGATTACCGTGGTAAGTTTCCTTGCATTTCCCTGTTATCTGCTTTGGATTCATTCCAACCAAGTTGAAAATCACATAAGACTCCTCCAACAGTTTCCGTGGAACTAGTTCCATACGGGGCGGTCAGTAACATCAATACACTATGAGCGACTTTACATAATATATTGCAATTACTACCCACAATATTGCATAAAGTATGAAAAATAAGCCTCATTAAAAACCTTACCATGAAAAAACCCAAGGAAATAAAAATCATGGTAAGGAAAAAAGAGTATCCAAGCTAATCATTCATTACAAATAACCAAATCTAAACCCACACATTCTTTAATTAATTGATCAACAAGGCATCTTTAAGCTCATAATCTATAAGCGAGTTTGGTGTGAGAGAGGCATCCCTCCATATAGATTGATCTGTTAGCATATCCTTAGCAAACTTTACTACCATATGAGCCACCATGTTGCTTTTCCTATGCACATGCTTCACAATCTGCATCGCCATTTCTTGCAATAAAATAGCACGATCCTTTACTAATAAACCCAAAGCCCCCTTGAAATTTTTACATGAAATCCATCTAGCCACCAAGAGGTTGTCGACTACTATCTAATCAAGCATAATATTACTTTTTAGACACACCATCACTGCCCATGTAACAGCCTTCAATTCTGCATCATAAACACGTGAGTAATGTAACATTCTTTTTGCATGCATGAGTACCATGCCACCAATAGAGTTTTTAACCAGAAAACCCGTGGCCATCATGGCTTCACCATCTCTTACAAATAAAGCAGCATTGGTGTTCAACCTTAAACCATGCTGTCTACTCCAAGGTGTCCACAACTTAGCATTTTTATGTTGCGTATTATGTGCGGAACAATTGGCCTCCCTATATTGCCAACACATAGTCAAGCCCATAGCTTGGTTCCATCTTCTTGTTCGTAAAGATCAATAAGTTTCGGGCTTTCCATATTGCCCATAAAAAGACAGAATTTCTTCAATATTCTCCTTATTGATTTGATTACATAGGAAACAAATCCATTGAAATAAATTTTGAAATTGGATCCCAATATCTTTAAATCCCCATCTCGAACCCAACTACACTACTTGAGCATACCAACAATTGCATAGACAGCAAAAATCAGTTTCTAGATCATCACTACAAAAATTACAAAACATATTTACTTTCACATACCATTTACATAGAATAACGTGAGTAGAAAGAAAGGATTCCTCTCATAGCTCTCCAAGCGAATAAGAGTATTTTACTAAAAATATTTAAATTCCAAATCTATTTTCATATTATCGAAAAATCGTTTGAGGAGTTTGCCTCATCATTACTGCCTGTTATAGAACAACGAAGTCTGTGGCCAGATTAACTATGTACTCACCCTGCCAATTATCAAATCATATTTGCTTTTCATTCAAAAGCCTCCTACTAATTGGGATCGATAAAATCAGATTGCATTCAAATGGTGGGAAATATCTAGTAATTTTTTCTACATCTCACAACGTTGTACTTGAATCAAACAAGTCACATGCTCACATTACCTCCGTTACATCACCATAACACATTAACGTTGGTCTTGGTGTCTTATACGAAATCTAACTATCTTTCTTAACAAAGATACCAGTTATATCCCCAACTCTCCAAAGCAACCCTTTCTTGATTACCAACTAATTTTCACTAATACTTCTCTAACTATAACTTGGATTTGATCTAATTAGAGCATCAACAAATTCATGCCTAGGAAAGTACCTTACCTTTAATACTTGGTACACAAGAGTGGGTTTTTTCATTTGTAGCCTCCAACCCTATTTTGCAAGCATCGCAAGATTAAAATTTCGTGTATTTCAAAAACCCATTCCACCAGAAAATTTAAATTTGCACATCGAGTTTTAATTCTTCCAAGGAATCTTCCCATCTTTTTCATCACCCCCACCAAAATCTAGCAATTGCAAAATCAATATCTTGACAAACAGAATCTGGCTACTTAAAGCGACTCATCACATATGAAGGAATGGCATGTGCACCTGATTTAATCAGTACCTCCTTATCTACTACTGACGAAAGTTTATTTTTCCAATTTGACAGTTGCTTCAGGACCCTCTCTTTGACATAAGCAAAAATTTGTTTTTTTCGTTCCTCTTCCCATCAACGGCATGCCCAGATAATTTCCACCCCATTGTCCCTAATTGATTCCCATGATACTACATACCTTTTGACATCACTTGCCCCTGTATTGTTGCTAAATAATACAACTGACTTCTCTAAATAAATCTTCTGATCAGAAGCTTGTTCTTAAGTCGCTAGAATATCTTGCCCTGCCAAAGCCAAAAACAGCCATGGCTTGTTGTTAGTGTTGCTCTACCAAAAGTAGAAATAATCACAGTTGAAGGTGCTTCGAAACTAGAGCAACTATTTGGGGATTAAGAGAAATAATAGTGCTCTGTACTGTCACTGATTTAGGAGCAAACACGTAAGGTCAGTTTTGCATTCGTTAGAATTTCATTTATTCAAAAGAAACAAGTGAAGCTCCATGGAAATTAAATGATGTTTGGTCCCTTGTCTTACACTTAAGTCCATGCAAGCCCCATCCTCTTGCCATAACACTTCCTGGAAAGCCAACCAGGGTCCTTAACAGAGCATCTGACAGAGACTTGGTCAAAATACTTCTTCCCTGGGAATACAGTCTCTATTAATGGTGGTGAATGCCTCGCTGTCCAACTAGTATAAAGTAAAAGTAGTGGAGTAAGATTTGGGTCCTTGTCTTCCACTAAGGATTTAAAATTGAGTAAGAACAGTTGGAACAATAAAATAGAAACAGATTTCAAAGAAAAGAAGTCTTTGCTGAAACTTTTCTCCGTAATTTCTGTTGGTCACTAGGATTTGAAGCAGATTTAGAGCTAACGTATCTATAAAAAGGAGCTTAAAATTATAGCAAATTGGTCCATCTAATGGACTGAGTACAGGTTTCTTAGTGGCACGTCCTAAATCATCATAACCACAATTCATCCAAATCCAAATGGGCTTATCTGTCTTCCTTTCTTTTATTTTTATTTTTTGTAAAAACAAAACGCGTATTCAATTTATTTTACAGTGTTTGAATATGAAAGATGGCGATGTTATGTTCTATTCAACCCCATAAATAAATCCATTTCTAGTCCAAGAATCAACACTCATCACTACACCATGTAAAAAAGAGATGACGAAGAAAACCAATAGTTCAAAAGTGCTCATGATTCCATGTCCCACGAGAAATTGTGATTTGTTGGAAAATTTCCTATAGAATTACATCCTCTTGCCATAACACTTCTTGGAAACACAAGCAGGGTCCTTAACAGAACATCTGAGAGAGAATCATCAAAGTTTATTCAATTTTCTATGCCTACTCTTACTAACAAACCTTTTACTCATTTGAGAGAACAAAATGCTTGGGTGAGTCCTTAGTTTCATAGAGAAGACTAACCCAAGCATACATTCATCCTGATCTGTACACTTGAACATCACAGACCGGTTCACCTGTGAACCAAAAATAGGCCATCTGGTCTGAATATTTTCTATTCCTATCTTGTAATTAATTTACAATTCACCCATTACATCTCCGTAAACAAAACTGTTTTTTTTTTTCTGAAATTTGATGGTTTACTCTTCCACTATCAGCAATGCCATAACAAGTCTTAAGCCTATTAGGTTAGACACTCTAATGGCATTAAAAAGCTGATTTTGGCCATTTATTGTACAATTACAAAAGAAATCGGTGGACAAAACGATATAGTCAGCCTCTATCCTTTCAAGGCAAAGTGAAAACAAAAAGTCATACAAAGGTTCTTTCATAACGTATATGTAACAGATTTTGGGATACTGTTTTAGGATTTATTATTTGCTATATTTGGGTGCTGCAACTACTGTAACCTCATCTTCCCGCGTCATAGTAAAATCTATTCCACCTTTTGATTGCGGATGTAGGTTATTAAGCTGAACCACGTAATTTGTTGTGTCTTTTATTATTTTGAATTGTTTGCTTGCTAATTATCATCATATTCAGTTTGATTTCGCATCTATATTTTTCACTGTGTTATTTGTCAAGGGTATTGCTCTTTCGACAAGATAATGATAAAGACCTGCCTCAAAATCTCATTTACGTAACCTCTTTATTGTTATTGTTGCTCTGCTAAAATAGAGATAATCGCAGTTGAAGGTGCTTCTTGACAAGAGCAACTATTTGGGGATGAAGAGAAATAAGAGTGCTCTGTACTATCAATGATTTAGGAGCAAACTCTCATCACAGGTCAATTTCGCATTAGATAGAATTCCATTTATTCAAAAGAAACAAGTGAAGCTCCATGATATGTTTGGTCCCTTGTCTTACACTTGCGTCCTCGCAAGTCCCATCCTCTTGCCATAACACTTCCTGGAAAGCCAACCTGGGTCCTTAACAGAGCATCAGACAGAGACCTAGTCAAAATACTTCTTCCCTGGGAATACAGTCTCTATTAATAGTGGTGAATTGCTTGCTGTCCAATTACTATAAAGTAAAAGTAGAGTCAGATTGGGGCCTTTGTCTTCCACTGAGGATTTAAAATTGAACAAGAACAGTTGGAACAAGAAAATAGAAACAGATTTCAAAGAAAAGAAGTCTTTGCTGAAATTGTTTCTCTGTAATTTCAGTTGGTCACTAGGATTTGAAGCAGATTTAAAGCGAAAGTATCTAGAAAAAGGAGCTTAAAATGATAGCAAATTGGTCCATTTAATGGACTAAGAACAGGTTTTTATAAAGCAAAAGATGCTTGGCCCATTGTTATTGAATAAAAGAAAATAACAATAAAAAAAAAGGGGAGACTAAGAAGAAAACCAAGTCGTTGCTGCAACTTTTGTTGAATAATTAAAAAAAATACAATGATTCCATCCACTACCAAATGAGGACAAAACATAGAAAAGAGAACAATATTTGTTTATTAATTAGTTGGGAAACTCACATGGGATGTCTTTGACCCAAGTTGCCAATATTTGTTTATTAATTTCTCGTCATAGAGTTTCCATTTGAGCGTCTTCTTCTATCATCTCCACATCTACAAGCTACACTGTCCCAAGAATTTGTTTGAGCTCTTCTTTAACCCCTCGACAAACCTACTCTTCAATTTTATTTTCCTTCACTTTTCCTCTTCTTTTAACTCAAAGAACAAAAGCATCTCTGTAGTGTGTTGTTTAACTCTGCAACAAAAAAAAAAAAAAACAGTTCTCTTGAATTACTTTTGTTTGATCCTTGTTAGCTACTTTTCCTTTCCTTAATTTTTGTTTCCCGATCTCCGGAGTCGGTGAGGTAATTCCTTCAGTTAAACATATTATATTCTCCATATTTAATTTTTTTTTGTGCTCAATTTCTCTTATCATTCATGAATTTGACTTCTTATTTTTTACGTTGGCAAATAAAATTAATTAATTATATATTATGTGTAGCATTTTAGTATGAAATCATTCCAATGTTATGACTTTAAAATATGTAAAAATATATCAAAAGTATATGCTGAATTTTCATTCTCAATTTTTTAATCTATTATAAATTTTCACATTTTTCCATTTTTACCGATGTTTATGGATATTTTGGGAAATTATATAGAATGATGATACTATGCTTTTACTTTAATATGAACATATATTTCTAATTAATATACATATGACCAATGACAAGAATTTCTACATCTGCAATATCTTCAATTTCCAAGTTGGTCCGTAAATAGTCTGCTCTCTTGTGATCCACATTTTTGTAAAGGTATTGCCCCAAAAATAAAGTACTTTGCAAATATTTAGTAATTGTTTTTGTCTCTTTGTAAAACTTTTTACTCCTCGAAATTAAAACTAATTAGATTGCTATTTTATGAAAGTTTCAAGTCATTGTTAATTAAAATATATGACATGTTTTAATAATTTAAGATTTTAGAGTTTGAGATATTAAATTACTTGTTGATAAGATTAATTTTTTTATAAAGAAAAAAAAAAGAAAAAGGTGAGGCCAATAGTTCCATAAGGTAAAAGATTTGAGCCCGCATCTTTCACAAAGGATTTGAAATTGAATTAGAAAAAATATTTATATTTGATGTATTAACCGTGTATAGTTCTTAAAATAAATATTAAAGAAATGTTAGTAACTAATTAGAGAAATATCATGGAGGTAGAATCAAATAAAAATATGAATTATTGCAATGGTAGCCCACTTTTGGTGCTTCAATTTTCGGCCTTTATCTTCTGAACACACAATCCGAAACATCTTCTAGTAGATAGATTTCCAAGACTAAGATTAATTATGAACGCACACCTTGCATTTTGCATTGCACATTCCTACCAAATATATTAAAATATATTCTTACTACCAAAATAATTAAAAATATTCTTAACATTCCTTTCATCGTTTCTTTTGTTTTATTTTTTAGTCTCTTTTGTACAACTATTTGTTTTTTTATTTCTTAAAAAGTTACTATTAATTATAAATTACTTGAGAAATAAATTTCAAAAAAGTGAAATCATAATTAATTAAATATGGGTGAACGACTAAGGAAAAAAAATAAATAAATAGTAAAATTATTTTTTGAATGAAAATAGTAAAATTATATTAGAACTAAAAACATCCGTTTCATTATTTAGAATACTATATATAATTTTAATTTATCAAAAACTTATTTCGATTTATTCAGACATGCTTATCAAGTGAAGTCCACTAAGTCTTTGATTACTGTGTTAAGTTTGCGTGCATTTCCCTGTTATCTGCCTTAGATTCATTTCAATCAAGTTGTAGATCCATGGCGGAAGCAATTCCATACGGAGTGGTCAGTAGCATCTTGTCCAAGTTGGTGTGGCTTGCTGGGCAAGAGCTAATTGGCTTGACTTTCGGGTTGAATAAGGATCTGGAGAAGCTTCAAGAGACTCTCAGCACCATAAACGCTGTCCTCCGTGATGCTGAGGAGAAGCAGGAGAGCAACCATGCCGTGAAAAACTGGATAAGTCGGTTGGAAGATGCTGTCTTTGATGCAGAGGATTTACTGGACGAATTCGACTATGCAATCCTGCAACAGAAGGTGTGTCAGCAGGGACAGGTACGTAAGTTCTTTTCATCCTCGAACCCTGTAGCATTTCATCTTAAAATGGGTCCCAGAGTTAAGGAGATTAGAGAGAGGCTGGACGTTGTTGCAGCAGATATTTCTAAGTTTAACTTGAATCCGAGAGTTGTAGTAATGGATAAGAAAGCTGACAATAACAGGGAGAGCGCTCCAAAGGTGAGAATGGAATTAATAATAGGGAGGGAGAAAGATAAGGAGAGCATTATTGAATCATTGTTGAAGGAGCAAAATCATGGTGACAGCAACTCCAATATTGTTGCCATTGTTGGCTTTGGAGGTTTAGGGAAGACCTCGCTTGCCCGGGTTGTGTATAACGATGTAAGAGTAGCAAACTCCTTCAAACGGATATGGGTGTGTGTTTCTGAAGAATTTAATGTCTGTATAATTTTTAAGAAAATCTTGAAATCTCTAGTAGATGACAAAGTGGATGACTTGGATCTAGATAAAGTGCAAAGAAAACTTGAAGAAAATTTAGAGGGGAAGAAATATTTAGTTGTGTTGGATGATGTATGGAACGAAGACACTTCAAAGTGGAATGATTTTTCACAGTATCTGGTGTTTGGTGCTCCTGGAAGCAAAATTCTCGTGACAGCTCGTAGTATGAAAGTTGCATCAAGTATGGGGGTCCATGATCCTTACCTTTTAAAAGGTCTTAATGAGGAAGAATCTCAGAATTTGTTTGAGAAAGTGGCATTTGAAGGACGTCAAATCGATCCAAAGCTTGGACTAATTGGAAAGGTTGTTGCACAAAAATGCAAAGGAGTTCCTCTCGCTATCAAATGTTTAGGAGGTTTGATGAGACAGAAACCTGATGAAAACTACTGGTCATCTGTCCAAGAAGATGAAATTTGGAAGTTAGTTAAAGAAAATGATGGTCTTTTGCCGGCATTAAGATTGAGTTACACTCACTTACCAAGTCATTTAAAACGATGCTTCACTTTTTGTTCGCTTTTCTCAAAAGACTCTGAGATATATAAAGATGAGTTGATCCATTCATGGCGAGCGCAAGGTTACATTCAATTACGGGAGGGAAATGAGAATATACAAGACATTGGTGATGAATACTTTAATGAATTGTTGTCAAGATCATTTTTTCAAGAGGAGGAGAAAGATGATGATGGGAATATTTTTTGTAAAATGCATGATCTTATCCATGATCTTGCATTATCAGTTGCAGGTTGTCGTTTTCATTGGATGAAAGATGAAAAAGAAAGCATTCCAAAAGGAATCCGTCATGTGTCACTAGAAAAAAATTCCAAAGAGGTTGCTTTCACTTTGTCGAAAACTAAGGGGATAAGGACTATGTTTTTTCGAACACACATTTCCAATGATTTATTCATTCGAAATGCAACTTTTTTGAAGTTCAATTGTTTACGTATGTTGAATTTGAGTGGGATGGGCATTAGGATTTTACCAAATTTAATTGGCGAATTGAAGCACTTGAGATACCTTGACCTTTCTTGTAATTTTGACATGGAAGTGCTCCCAGATGCAATAGCCAAATTGCATAATTTGCAAACTCTATTGCTCAATGATTGCCAGAATCTTAAAGAGTTACCAAGAGATATCCGACAATTGATTAGTTTGGAATATCTTAATATCAGTCGTTGCGGTGGACTAAATTGCTTGCCAAAAGGGTTAGGGGAATTGACTTCGCTCCAAGGATTGGATAGATTTATTGTGAATAGTGTTGAAGATAATTTCTCAATTGCAGCGACGTTGAACGAGTTGAGGGACCTAAATGGCCTTGGAAAGTGCTTAAGAATTGAACACTTGGACAATGTGAGGAATGTGGAATTAGAATCTCAGGAGGCGAATTTAAAGAAAAAGAAACGGCTTCAGTCTTTGCAATTATACTGGAAACCTTTCTTCTGGTCAAGTCCTTCCTCTCCAGCAAGAGTGGCAAGTGAAAAGGATGAGTTGCTGTTAAATATTCTCGAGCCACACCCGAATTTGAAAGAGCTGAAGGTATTCGATTTTGGAGGAGCAAGGTTTTCGAGTTGGCTATCTTCATTGACTAATTTAGTCGAACTTGAAATATACAATTTTTGGAATTGCCAACATCTGCCACCCTTGGATCATCTTTCATCTCTCAAGTCTCTTTCTCTCAACTTTTCCAATGTTTTAAAAAACCTGCCACCCTTGGATCATCTTTCATCTCTTGAGTTTCTTACTCTTGAGAGGTTCAATGTTTTAGAACACGTGGCAGATTCTTTTCCCTTGCCTTGTTCCACGCAAAGAACATCATTCTTCCCATCGCTTAAGAAACTTGAGATCAAACACTGCCCCAATCTCAAAGGATGGTGGAGGACTAGGAAAGAGAACCAAGGACCAACCGCTGATCTGCCTTGCTTTCCTTGCCTTTCCGAGTTAGAAATCTCGAACTCCCCAAACTTAACCTCCATGCCATTGTTTCCATCTCTTGACCAAAAATTGACTTTGATTGATACTAGTGTAAGGCCTTTGCAACAAACATTGAAGTTGAAAATGAAAATGACCGAGGCTAGCGTGACATCAGAAGCATCATCATCATCATCATCATCATCACTGCCATCGTCATCGTCATCGTCACCGTCAGGGAGCCCTTCTCATTCTTACCCTTCAACAAGCCTTCCTCTCTCGAATTTGAAGGGTTTGACTCTTAAGAAAATTCATGATCTAAAAGTTCTGTCAAAAGAGTTTCTACAAAATCTCACTTCTCTTGCACACTTGACATTGAAAGACTGCCCCAAATTGCAATCGCTGCTGTTGCAAAAGATGAGCTGCCTCACCTCTTTACAAGAATTGTGGATTAAAAATTGTCCTAATCTGAGGGCTTTACCGGAGTGGATACTCAATCTCACTTCCCTTAGAACACTTCAAATTCAAAAGTGTCTTGAATTACAGTACATGCCAGAAGGGACGCATCGACTTATATCTTTACAAGAATTATATGTTGTGTACTGCCATAATTTGAGAGCTTTGCCAGACTGGATACCCAATCTCACTTCCCTCAAAGAACTTTGCATTTGCGAGTGCCTTGAATTACCCTACTTGCAAGAAGGGATGCATCACCTTAACTCTTTCCAACAATTGTGGATTTACAATTGCCCTAATCCGAATTCTCCAGATTGGATACGCAATTTCAGTTTTCCCAAAACACTTCTAATTCAGGGGTGCCCTGATTTGCATTCATTAAGAGTAAAGGTGCATCGCCTTGTCTCTTTACAAGAATTGAATATTCAAAATTGCCTTAATCTGAGGGATTTGCTGAACTGCATATCTAATATCGCTTCTCTTAAAAGACTTAAGATTTGTAAGTGCCCTGAATTACAAGACTTGCCAGAAGGGATGGATGGCCTTACCTCTTTGCAAGTATTGTCTATTAGTGAATGTCCCCAGTTGTCGGAAAGATGTGAAAAGGAGACTGGAATCCTGTGGCCTCGCATTGCTCGCATCCCTTCTATTATAATTGATGGGCGACAGATTCAATGATGATCATACAATATAGGTAACCATATTTTTCTTCACCTCTATTTATATTTCTCTCTTTACTTGATAATTCTTTTTGTTTTCTCGCTGGATTTGGATGATACGTAATTTGTTGTATGCATGTAATCCAAGTCGACTATGCAAAAGTGGATTTAATCCATTTTCTGCTACTTCTTTCTAAGTGGACTAAAAATATTGATTTCTTTTTTCTTTTCTTACTTTGAATTTTATTTTTGTTAAGTTAAATATTACTAACATAAAATTAATCCATTTTATTTTTATATTGTTTAGGTTGACCAAAAGTTTGGGTTTCTTGTAAAAGGTTGTCAAAAGCTTTTTGTGCAATGTTGGGGTAATTGTTCAGTTATCTTATCAATAGAGTTAGAATGCCAAAAAGAGTCTTTAGCTGATTAGATCATAGACTTTTGATCTGATAACATCAATAAAATCAGATCTTTTCAAAAAAAAAAAAAAAACCATTAGCATGAAATGGAGTTATGGACAGATTATTGTCGGTTGTTTCACTTCCCCTGTTTTTGTGCACTGATCAATGCAAAATCATCTCTTATACAATGAGGCAACATTGGATGTAACATTGGATGTTTATGTCCTATCTTTTCAGAAGCAAAACAGAAATTAAATGGAAATGGATTGCAAGGCAGATTGCTTCTATCACAGAGATTCTAAATAATTGAATCACTGGTGAAATAAGCTGAGATGTGAGAGTGAGTATCCATGAAAATTTACAGCTGCAAGTTTGTTAGAGTGCCTACATCCAGTCAAGACTCCGGAGCTGAAAGCTAGTAATAATATAAACCAATGTGAAAGTCTGCTTGTACATTTCATGCCGTATTTGTTGTGATGCGGAGATAATGCTATAGGTAATGTTTCTGCCTCTTCTTCTTGATGTAGGCACTTGCTTTGTAAAGAATATATTAACATGAGTTCTTTCTTTTTTGCTTGTGTTTATAATGCGATGATGACATGTTTTCATTCTTTGAAGCAGGATGATTTCATCTTGCTAATTTCCTTCCAGAGCAGACAGTTGTTGAATTGAAACCAAGAGCAATTTCTATTGGTAAAATTTACCACTTATTCAGTTTGTCTTACCAATTTCATTTGCTTTCTATAAGAAATCTATTAACACCTAACTTCATACTTCTTTTTGCATGTCTTTATAGGGATTATGGACTTTTTCTGATAGTTTGAGAGAGTACATACGGATTTCAACTTGCCAATGGCATTGTGAAGTACAGTACTAGAATCGATGGATCGGAAGCTTTACTCTCAATAGCATCATCACTATGTTATAGTTTGATGGCAATTTTATGTGAGACTTAAATTTTGCTTTGACTTTTTGAATTCAATAAAGGCTAACTGATGAAACTAATTGAACAACTTGACCTCTGGTTTCCTTTTAGATAACGATGACTGCACAACGTGCAACTTTTTCACCTTTTCTTCCTAAGAAGTGAGCCTTTGGTCTAGCGATCTTGAATTCAAGGTTAATTGGCTTTTCATTTATTGCTCTATTATATATGAGGAATGTGCTGTCTATAGAATCCCCAATATTTTTGCATTGCTCTAACATTTAAGATTTTCGCTTTCCATAGAAAAAGAAGAGACGCCAGTGACTTGCCCGCCAACTCCCTTCTGGCCATTTTTGAAATGCAGGTATTCTCAAAGCATTATCTATTGCATACATGATTCTATTTGTTAAAGTTTCTTTAGTTTGTGCTCTTATTTTTCGGCATATCTTTATCCTCAATGCTTCTTTATAACAATGGTTTTCTTGACTAGTTACTTGTGAATGGAGTTCAGCAACATTAGCTAAGTAGTGGCTTGAGTGATTGGGAGAAGTGCCAGGAGAGCTAAGCTAGCTGGTTGGAAAACACCTTCACTTCTTTCAAAAATCAATGTCAATGGTTCCATCTTGGCAATTCTTGGAGGTCTTTGAGCAGTGGCTTCAATTCTAGTCTTTAGGCCTTTACTTAATTAACCCAGACTGTTAAGAGGACCTAAATACAAAGGTTCTTTCCCAATGTACATGTGGAGAAGACTTTTGGGATAGTATTCTAGGATTTACAATTCGCTAAATTTGGGTGCTTCAGCTACTGTAACCTTCTGCATCATAGTAAAATCTCTTTCACCCTTCGACCGTGGATGTAGGCTATTAAGCCGAACCACGTAATTTCTCGTGTGTTTTTTTATACTAGATTGCTCGCTTGCTAATTATTATCGAATTCGGTTTGGTTTCGCATTTATATTTTTTATTACATTATCTGTCAAAAGCATTGCTTTTTCGACTAGATAATGTTAGAGTTGTCTTAAAATCTCGTCAACCCTCTAGCAATGACTATAGGTTAAGATAAATCATGGAAACTTTTTGTATTTTTGTTCTACGTGATTGTTTGCTTTGTTATTTACTATCAAATATGGGTTGCTTCATTTCTGTATTTATATTCTTCCTTATATTATTATAAAAGGTATTGATTTATCTCAAAATGTATCAAGTGAAACTATCATAAATGTTTTAATTTTAATTAATTGAGAAAAGTTATAAAATTGAAGTTACTCATTTCCAAAATAGATTAATTTTTCGATAAATGTCACTACAACTTTGCAATGGCATTCATTAGAAATATTTCCTACTTAATTATCAATATTTTGTTTTTAAAAAACATGAAAGGTAGATAATACTCAATCACACGCTTAATTTATATAACTTGACATAAGGTAGAGATCCATAAATATAATTTTATATAAACAGTAATTTATTAACACAGCAATGAAAACATATAAAAACAGTAATTCATCCTTCAAGCAAGATCAAATCTGTCAATTTTTACAGATTCAGATCTCCCTTCTCTCTTTCTAAATTTTCATGGATATAAGCTTTTGATAGAATAAAGCGCAAATCTCTGTTTGCTGTATTCAGATGTACCGGAAAATGCAAAGCATTACCTGCTGCTGCCTTGCTGTATTCACACGTTCAAAGTAAAGACTAAATCAGTGATGGATCAAATTAGGACTTTTAACATAAAAATGAGCTAAAATTACTAAAATTAAACTTAACAACAAAAAGCATAAAAACTGCCTAAAATTACTTAAAAATTACAAGCAATTAACTATTTTTAATAATCAAAATGTGACAAAAGAAGCCTATATCATAAAGTTATCAGATTTCAACAATATAAATATATTTTCTCTACTTGGTTAATTAATTATTGATTATCTATACTTCATCTAGGAGCTCATGTCCTCTAACCATTGAATCTCATTTTTTAAAAAAGAAAATTAAATTAAAAAAAAAAAGACAATTTGCAATCAATTTTATTTACATATTATCTATTTGTCAAAACTTTTGAAGTTTAGTATAATTGGATGGAGACAACATAAAGCAATCACTCAATGTGAATGAAGATTATTTAAAACTCAGAAATCAACTACAAAGGAAATCAATTTTCAAAAAAAAAAAAAAACTACAAAGGAAATCATTGTTTTTCTGCATCAAGTTGGCTAACAATCCCTTAACCAAGTAAATGGCCTTGTTTTGTTTCACTATCATGCGTATGGGTGAGACTAGGCTACTACTTGTTAAACAAAGTGTGAAATGAAATCAATTTGATTATTAATAAAATAAACTTGAAGAAATAATGATGTTGTTCATCTGCCAAGCTTTTGTTTTGCATGGAAGTTGTGAAATGAAAGGATCTCTAACAATGTTTTGGGTTATGGCTGGAAAACAATAAAGAAACAAACTTTCTCAACGTATGGAAGCAACTTTGGCATTGTAGCTTTCTCAATGGGATGACGTTGAGCCAAGTTGCCAATATATTTCCAAATGTCCTACACCTACTCCTATTGTTAATCAATTAACTATTAATCACCAAGTTGCCTATATATTTCCATTGGTCCTAATTTAAATATTATTGTTCCAAATTTCCTGTGCCTACTCTCGTCGTATTGTAGCTGGTTATAATCAAAGAAAACAGAATAATATTTGTTTACTAATTACTGGGGAAACTCACATGGGACGTCTTTGACCCAAGTTGCCAATATATTTGCGTTTATCCTATACCTACTCTTACTACTTTCTCGTCACAGAGTTTCCATTTGAGCATCTTCTTCTATCATCTCCTCTATCCCAAGAGTTTGTTTGATTTCTGCATTGCTCTTCTTTTCATTCAACAAAACCTAGTCTTCCATTTTATTTTCCTTCATTTTCCCATTTTTCTTTTAACTAAAAGAACAAAAGCATCTCTGCTGTTTAACTCTACAAAAAAAAAATACAAAAAAATAGTTGATCTCTCAAATTACTTTTGTTTGATCCTTGTTAGTTACTTTTCCTTTTCTTAATTTTGGTTTCCTGATCTCCGAAGTTGGTGAAGTAATTCCATCCTAATTGAGGTAAGCTTCAATTAAACATATTATATTCTCTCTAGATTTATTTTTTATTTGCTCAATTTCTCTTATCACTTATATATTTGACTTATATATTTACTTTTTATTTGTTTTTTTTTTGTTTGGTTTACTTTTTTCGGTACAATTATTTGTTTTTTATTTCTTAAAAAGTTACTATTAAGTGAAAATAAATAACAAAAAGTGAAATCATAATTACCTAAAAATGAATAAATGATAAAGGTAAAAAAATAACTAATGGTAAAATTATAACATCAATTATAATTTAATTACTTTATATATAAAACTAAAATGATCATTTCATTATTTAGAGTAGTGTATATCTATTTTTTAATTTATCAAAAACTAATTTTGTTGATTGTATTTATTTTAAAAAATTTGGATGTTATCCAATTTTAATTGCCACACGTGTATGTAAAATAACCATGGATAGCACCAGCATCTCAGGTCATTACCTTGTTAGTTTGCTTGCATTTCCCTGTTACTATCTTGTTTAGATTCATTTCAACCAAGTTGGTGTTTTAGTTGTAGGTCCATGGCGGAGGCAATTCCATACGGGACGGTTAGTGACATCCTGTTCAAGTTGGTGTCACGTGCTTGGCAAGAGCTTGAGTTGATTTTCGGGCAGAACGAGGAGCTGGAGAAGCTTCAAGAGACTCTAACCACCATAAACGCCTTCATTCTTGATGCTGAGGAGAAGCAAGAGAGCAGCCATACTGTGAAAAACTGGGTAATTCGGCTTCAAGACATTGTCTACGATGCAGATGACTTACTAGATGAAGCCGACTATGAAATCCTGCGCCATAAGGTGCGTGCTCGGGGACAGGTACGCAAGTTCTTTTCATCGTCGAACCCTCTAGCATATAGTCTTAAGATGGGTCACAGAATTAAGGAGATTAGAGAGCGACTGGACACGGTTGCAGCAGATATGTCAAAATTTAACTTGAGGGAGAAAGTTTTAGTACTGGATATGAAAGCTAAGAGTAATGACAGGGAGACTGCCTCAAAGGTGAAATCCGAAATAATAGGGAGAGAGGAAGATAAAGGGCACGTCATAAAATCATTGTTACAGAAGCAAAATGATTTTCATGGTGACAGCATCTCCATTGTTGCCATTATTGGGTTTGGAGGTTTGGGGAAGACTTCACTTGCCCAATCGGTGTATAATGATGCAACAGTGGAAAACTTCTTCAAGCCACGGATATGGGTGTGTGTTTCTGAAGAATTTGATGTATGCATAATTTTTAAGAAAATCTTGAAGTCTATAGTAGGTGGCAAAGTAGATGACTTGGATCTAGATCAAATACAAAGACAACTTGAAGATAATTTAAAAGGGCAGAGATATTTACTCGTGTTGGATGACGTGTGGAATGAAGACAATTTGAAATGGGATAAGTTTTCGGAGTATCTGGTGTTTGGTGCTCCTGGAAGCAAAATTCTTGTAACAACTCGTAGTAAGAAAGTTGCATGTACTATGGGGGTCCACATTCCTCACGTGTTACAAGGTCTCAATGAGGATCAATCTTGGACTTTGTTTGAGCAAGTGGCATTTAAAGGACAATGCAAAATTGATCCAAACCTTAGAGTAATTGGAAAAGATGTTGCACGAAGATGCAAAGGAATTCCTCTTGCTATCAAATGTTTGGCAGGTTTGATGAGACAAAAGCTTAATGAAAAATACTGGTCATCTATCCAAGAAAATGAAATTTGGAAATTACTTGAAAAAGATGATGGTGTTTTCCCGGTGTTAAGATTAAGTTACGATCACTTGCCAAGTCATTTGAAACAATGCTTTGCTTTTTGTTCGCTTTTCTCAAAAGACTCAGAGATATATCAAGACAAGCTGATCCAACAATGGCGAGCACAGGGTTACATTCAATTAATGGAAAATGAGAATATACAAGATATTGGTGATGAATACTTCAATGATTTATTGTCAAGATCACTTTTGCAAGAGGAGGGGGAAGATGAGAAAGGGAATATTATTTGTAAAATGCATGACCTTATTCATGATCTTGCATTATTGGTTGCAAAAAGTAATTTTCATTGGATGAAAGATGACAAAGAAACAATTCCAAAAGGAGTCCGTCATGTGTCATTGGAATGTGAATATGAACAAAATCAAAAAGTAGTTTTGACACATTTGTCGAAAGCAAAGGGGATAAGGACTTTGCATTTTCGAACACACATTTCCAAGAATGTATTCATTCGAGATGCAACTTTTTCAAGTTTCAATTGTTTACGTATGCTGAATTTGAGTTACATGAAAATTGTCATTTTGCCAAATTTAATTGGTGAATTGAAGCACTTGAGATACCTTGACCTTTCTCACAATTATGACTTGGAAGTGCTCCCTGGTGCTATAGTCAAATTGCACAATTTGCAAACTCTATTGCTTTATTGTTGCGACAAACTTAAAGAGTTACCGAGGGATATACAACAATTGATTAGTTTGGAATATCTCAACATTGATGGTTGTTTTACACTAAAGTGCTTGCCCAAAGGATTAGGGAATTTGACTTCATTACAAAGATTGCACAGATTTATTGTGAACAATATTGTTGAAAAGGGTTTCTCAATTGCAGCCACATTGAATGAGTTGAGAGACCTAAATGACCTTGGAAACTACTTAACCATTGAAAACTTAAGCAAGGTGAGAAATGCAGAATTAGAATCTATGGAGGCAAATTTAAAGGAAAAGAAACGGCTTCAGTGTTTGAGATTATGGTGGCAACCCAATGCAGGAGAGGACAGTGAAAAGGTTGAGTTATTGTTGGATAATCTTGAGCCACACCCGAACTTGAAAGAGTTGGAGGTACGCAGGTATGGAGGAGCAAGGTTTTCAACGTGGCTATCATCCTTGAATAATTTAGTCAAACTTGATATAGACGGTTGTTGGAATTGCCAACACCTGCCACGCTTGGATCATCTTTCATCTCTCAAGTCTCTTACTCTTCAGGGGTTTCATGTTTTAGAACAGCTGCCACCCTTGGATCATCTTTCATCTCTCGAGTCTCTTACTCTTCACGGGTTCCATGTTTTAGAACACGTGGAAGATTCTTTCCCCTTGCCTTGTTCCACGCCAGGAGCATCATTCTTTCCATCGCTTAAGAAACTGTCGATCCGAGACTGTCCCAATCTCAAAGGATGGTGGAGGAATCAAGGATCAACCGTTGAGCTGCCTTGGTTTCCTTGCCTTTCTGAGTTAGATATCTGGTTGCGCCAAAACTTAACCTCCATGCCATTGTTTCCATCGCTCGACCAATATTTAACTTTGTATGGTACTAGTATAATGCCTTTGCAGCAAACATTGAAGATGAAGATAACCAAGGCTAGCACGACATCAGAAGCATCATCATCAAGGAGCACTTGCCATTCTTATTCTTATTCTTCAACCGCCCTTCCTCTCTCCAATCTGAAGCATCTGACTCTTGCTTCCGTTGATGATCTAGAAGATCTGTCAGAGGAGTTTTTCCAAAATCTCACTTCTCTTACTTGCTTAATATTTAGTGATTGCGATAAATTGGAATCGTTGCTGCCGCAAAAGATGAACCGCCTCACCTCTTTACAAGAGTTGCAGGTTGGAAATTGTCCTAATCTGAGGGCTTTACCGGACTGGATACCTAATCTCATTTCCCTCAAAACACTTAAAATTCAGTGGTGCCCTAAATTACAGAGCTTGCCTGACGGGATGCAACAGCTTACCTCTTTGCAACAATTGTTAATTGATGGATGTCCCCGGTTGTCGAAAATATGTAAAAAGGAGACCGGAATCCACTAGCCTCACATCCCATCCATTGATTCACCGATGATCATACAATGTAGGTAACCATATTTTCTCTCTTTATCTGATAATTCCTTTTCCCTTCTTCCTAGATTTGGATGATTCATACTTTGTTCTATGCATGTAATCCAAGTTGGTTATATAAAAGAGAATTTAATCCAGACTTTGCTAATTCTTTCTATTTGAATTTTCCTTTCGCAAGTTAAATACTGGTATTAGTTTCTTTTCAAAAAAAAAAAAATATTGCTAATAGTTGAGTGAAAGGACTTTGAACTGTGATCATAACTTGACGTTAAAATTCTGCCTATATTTAGCAGCAATTGAGAACCTTTTCCTTGCTTCAATTTCCCATTCTTCATTTATAATTGTAAATTTTAAGCATTTAGGATCTCACTAGCTCTATATGTAACCTTTGTATAGATAGCATACCTATAGTCAAACTATTAAATTTATACTTTTTACAGACAAATTTAAAAAAAAAAATTCCAACCGTGACTAATTATTTTGATTTTTCACTTTATAATACCAATTCCTAACAATCTTTTAAATGGTTTTTTTTTCAACTTTTTCAATGATGTTAATCTGTGCTTGAAGGAGATTGATGTGACTCAAATATTCTTGGTAGTTTAGCTTACTCTGTTCACTTCCCCATTTTTATGCATTGATCAATGCAAAATCATCTCTTATACAATGAGACAACCTTGGATGTTCGTGTCATATTTTTGCAGAAAATTAAATGGACAAGAATCGTGAGACAGATTGCTTCTATCATAGAGATTCGAAGTAATTGAAATACCGGTGAAGTGAGCTGAGATGTGAGAGTTAGAATCCTTCTTCTTTTTGCAGATTTATATATCTCTTCTTTTTTCTATCTTCTTTTCAAGGTAATGACTAATATTATAACCTCTTCCTTTCGACAAGCAGATGCCATGAAGTATTAGCCTGAGAATATTGTTTTTTCCTGAGTATCCCTAAGGATTTGCAACTACAAGTTTGTTAGAGGGTCTATCTCCACTCAAGACTCTTGAGTTGAAAGATAGTAATAATAGAAAATGAAGTGAAAGGCCGCTTGTACATTTCCTGCTTTTGTGATGAAGAGATATTGTTATAGGTAATATTTCCTCTTCTTCCAGTTGTAGGGAATATATTAACACCATTCTTCTCTTTTTTTCTACATGTTTATAATGGGATGATAACATTTTTTCATTGTTTGAAGGAGGACGATTTCATCTGGCTAATTTCCTTCCAGGGCAGAATAGTTGTTGAATTGAAATCGAGAGAAATTTCTAATGGTAAAATTTACTGCTAATTTGGTTTGTCTTACTACTTTCATTTGCTTTTTATAAGGAATCCATTAACACCCAACTTCATACTTCTTTCTGCATGTCTTTATTGGGATTATGGACTTTTTCTGATAGTTTGAGAACGGGCCTACGGATTTTAACTTGCCAATACCATTGCGAAGGAAGAGTACTAGAATCGGTGGATTGGAAGGTTTCCTCTCAACAGCGTCATCACTATCTATGTTACAGTTTGATATAAATTCTATGTGAGAGTTAATTTTGCTTTGAGTATTTAAATTCAATAAGGGCTAACTGATGAAAATAATTGAACAGCTTGGCCTCTGGTTTCTTTTTAGATAACAAAGACTGTACAACATGCAACTCTTTCACCTTCTCTTCTCAAGAAGTGAGCCTTGGTCAAACGATCTTGAATTCAAGGTTAATTGGCTTTTCATGTGATGCTCTATTATATATGAGAAATTTTTTGTGTATAGAATCTTCAATATTTTTTTCATTGCTCTAACGTTTAAGATTTTCATTTTCCATAGAAATAAGAGATCTCAATGACTTGCCCGCCAACTCCCTTCTGGCTATTCATGAAATGCAGGTATTCTCAAAGCATTATCTATTGCAAAAATGATGATTGTGTTAATGTCTCTCTAGTTTTTGTTCTTGATCTTTGCATAACTTCATCCTCAATGCTTCTTTATAACAATGGTTTTTTTTACTAGTTATCTGTGAATGGACCCATGCAACACTGGCTAAGTAGTGGCTCGAGTGATTGGAAGAATTGCCTGGAGAGCTAAGCTGGTTGGAAAACCCCTTTCTTCTTTCAAAATCAATGTCAATTGTTCTATCTTGGCCATTCTTGGAGGTCTTTGAGCATTGGCTTCAATTCTAGTCCTCAGGCCTTTACTTAATTAATCCAAACTGTTCAGCGGACCTAAATACAAAAGTTCTTTTATAATGTATATGGAGAAGACCTTTGGGATATTGTTCTAGGATTTCCCATTTATTATATTTAGGTGCTGCAACTACTGTAACCTTATCTTCTTGCATTATAGTAAAAATTTCTTTTGCCCTTCGATCGTGGATGTAGACTATTAAGCCGAAGCATGTAATTTCCCCATGTGTTTTATTATGTGATTCTCAATTTTGTTTTTTTCCTTCAATTCTAAGTTTTCAAACAATGCAGAAAGTGACATGGATGAAGATTATTGGAAAGAAAA
Source organism: Theobroma umbraticum (assembly GCF_002168275.2). NCBI lineage: Eukaryota > Viridiplantae > Streptophyta > Magnoliopsida > Malvales > Malvaceae > Theobroma > Theobroma umbraticum. Next base: position 7,124,969 of record NW_018397262.1, on the reverse strand, counting down.
ATCAAACAATGCCTCCAAGTGATAGATTATATAGCTAGAATCTTTCAAACTTAAAACCCACCTCTTTGAAAAGCACCCTTCAATACCAGAGAATAAGATGGCTTAGTGAATAAGGCCGAGTTTTGTCTCAAAATCCCACCCCAGGTTCGGCTCCTATTGTTGTTAAAACTAGGTGCACAAGAAGCTTCCTTTTTGCTTCCTCCTTCAGAATGAATCATGGCTTCCATAGCTGGCTATATTGACTTCTAGCCTTTGGTTAAGAAGACACAGGCTCCATTAAATTTTGGACTGCTCTTCTAGCTTTACTAAAAGATCCAAAAATGATCAAGCGATACCACTTACCGTATTTGCATCAATTTCTCCCTATAAATGTATTGACAACCTTTCCAAATTGATCAAGAATCCTTTGAAGCCATCTTCAATGGACTCTTATAGGAATATTATTCATAAAGACAGTAAATACCTTCTTCATTTTCCTTCGCCTCCCAACATAATCATTATTGATGATTAAGAGCTTTTATTATTGATTATTGAATTATGCACAAGCTTTTATTTGGTATATGCAGAGGCAATTCAAGTCTTTAATGATATTATAGGCATAATCTTCAAAATCTTTACTTAAATTACTTAAATGATTGAATACTACACTGCAATCAAAAGGTTGGTCTGGAATATCACTTTTAGTGAATGATTCCATCACCTTTTATGAATTTTTGGCCTAAAATTGCTTATAAATTATAATATGTACAATAAGTAGAAGAACAAGAGTGAAATTCCTCTGTGTTTTACCCTTATGTTTTGGAAGAGTCAAATATGTGCAAAAAATTTGGATTTCAAAAAAAATTATCTCTTGCATAAGATCATATAAAGGTTGCATATCTATCTTAATTTTAAAAGCTAAGACCCACTCCATATCTATAAAACCATATTTCTTTGTCACTATGAATTCCAACCCATTAAAAACTCTTAATCATTAAGTATATTTACCCATTAAATAAACTTAATCATCAAATAAGTTTTGACTAATGAAATTTTATCGATTCCAAATTAAATTTTGAATAAAATATCTAACGCATTCACATGCAATTGTCCCTAGCGGTAAACAAAAATCCTCAAATCTGTAAACATTATATAATAATGTTGATAGCACATGCTGGCCAAAGAGCTTTTAGCTAGAGGGAGCAATAAACATTGGAGTCTCGAGCACCACCCACAACCAATAAATATTAGTTTTGCCAACTAATGTTATGCTGCTTTCTATTGCACTTTTATTGTACAATAATTAAAAGAACAAGAGTGAAATTCCTCTATACCCTAATTTTTAATTTTGTATTTTAAATCCTCAATGAATAAGTTGTGCAAATGTGTTATGCAGGAATAAAGACATGGAAAATTAAACTATAAGATCTATAAACTTAACAATTGCATCATTTTCTTTCCATGCACATTTGATTTGTGAGCATTACCAAACAAGCTTCCCAAGCATGCATGAGTGATATCGATCTTCTTAGAATCACTCATTCAATAAACAAAATACTATAATCTGAACTGAAACTTTTTCTTTTCTTTTCTTTTCTTTTCTTTTTTTTTTTTGGTTGATCAAGCTGAAGTGAATTTGAAGTTATATGCAAATTTAGATGCAGTCTAGTCATGCTCTTTTCTTTCAAGTTGTGGCAATTACGTAAACAGAACTACAGATACTCCAAGCAATGGAACCCAATAAGCAGAAAAGATACCATGCAATGTCTCTTGATAGTCAATTCATTCATATCAACTCTACTAACTATTTTACTGCCATAATTCAACATATATATATTTATATATAAAGCATGCAATTAAGCACAAAATGCTGTGAGGAAAAGCAACAAATCTTCATTACTAATGCATGTAATGATCAATGTCCCTCAAATGTATAAACCTGAGACTATTTTCAAGATTATTATTTTATACACCAACGGTCGGATTTTAACTCCGGCCATTAAATATAATTTTTTTTTGAAGGAAAGTTTTGGATGATCCAAAAGGGGCATAGAAAATTACTCCCACTAGTTCAAGGATTACAATAAGTGCTCCATTTCCTTAAAACAAAAAAATATTGCTCCTGTTGCTTCAACCTAAATGTTAAGGCAATAATAATATATTATTACCTCGTATAACTCCAGTCACATAAGCTTAAAGACAGTCCAAATACCAAGGTATTGTATCTCTAAAAGTTAGAGAGAAAAACCCCTCCTTTTTAAATTATTAGATATATTTACCCTTTAAATAAACTTTACCACCAAATAATTTTTAACCAATAAAATTTTAGTAATTCCCAGTTAAAATTTGGATAAAATATCTATCACATTCACATGCAATTGTCCCTAGTAAACAAATATCCTCATATCTATAAAAATTATATAACAATGTTGATATCACATGCTGGCCACAGTGCTTTTGGAGGGAGCATTTAAATTTTGAGTCTCGAGCACCACACACACCCAAGGAAGAAAATGATAAATAAAACAAAGTTTCTCAACGTATAGCATCAGCTTTCGCATTGTAGCTGGATTATCAAAGAAAAGCGAATCTTACATGGGAATTGTAAGCCAAGTTGCCGATATTTTTCCATTGTTCCTAATTTGAATATTAGTGTTCCAAATTTCCTATACCTACTCTGGCTACTTTGTCGTCATAGAGTTCCCGAAGGGATCTCATGCTTTCAATAGTTTAGCCAATTAATGTTATGTTGCTTTCTATTACAATTAATGCTTAATTGCAAAAGAATGATAATTAAATAAGGATCAAGTGTTTATTCTTAAGAACATTTGCGAAATAATAATAGTAATTTTTACTTACAAAGAGAGTCCAGTGTTTTCTTATAAACCAACCAAGAAGATGATAAATAAATGCATACTGAAAATAATTGAAAAATGACCAAAAGAAAGAGATCAATAATTCAAAAGTGCATCAATGATTCCATGTCCCACTTGCTTAGGAGTACAAAGAAAAAAAAATTATAAGTGTGAATTTAATTGCCTTTCGAATAATGGTAAATTTTGTTTAGGGAAAATCTGTACTTCATTAATTAAAGTAATTCAATTTCTTGAAATCTTATGGAGTAGACATTATTATGTTTAAGATCACAAACATGAAGCCAATTTTACCTTAGATAGAATTTCCTTTAATAAAATATTTCCATCCTTTTTTTGTCTTGGAGAGAGAATTAGTCGATGATAATGCTTCAATGACATTAAACTCTCCATTAATGGAGACAGCAATATTGTATTCAGTTCAAACATGAATCAGAAAACTTTGAAAAAGCTTGGAGAATTTCCCTTTTACCTTACTAAAGTTGGTTTCCACATTAGACTTAATGCTTTAAAGGCAAGAACCAAGAAAAGTCCTGATTCCGCATTGAAATTTCTTTGTTAACTTTTAAAGAAAGATAATCAATTAGATGACAAATGACCAAAGGTTTCCCCATCACAAGGAAAAAACAATTGACAGCACTTTCTTCAACATTTTTTAGCTTAGTTTTTCTCAATGCTGGTCATTTTTTTAATTGCAATTTCTCCTTGAGAATACCAAGTCCTGGCTGCAACTTTTCTTGAAAACAGAAAATAAAATGATTCCATGTCCACTAGCAAAAGCTTTACTGGGGACTTGGGATTATTGAAAGAAGCAATTTAGTGTTGGTTACTGGTTTGATGAGATGGACTATTGCATTTACAAAGGAAAACAAACTGTCTGATTAAACAACAGGAAAGTTCTTCCTAGATTTGATAGAATTAAGAATCAAAGTAGGGGAAAACAGAGGCATTTCAGGTCAAGGGTCTTCCACTTTTCAACTAAAACCCAAGAACGTAGGAAGAATGACTTATTTGAGTTCTAAAAGGGCCTTGCTCAAATTGAAGTTAATTTGTGGAAGTTTTTGAAGCTAAGTAATAATCGGATGGAAACAACTTAAATCAGTCACTCAATGTGAATAAAGCTTATTTAAAATTAATTAAGAAGTTAACTACGAAGGAAATCACTACATCGAGTTGACTAACAATCAATTAACCAAGTAAATGGCTTTGTTTTATTTCACTATCATGCATATGGGTGAGATTAGGCTACTACTTGTTAAACAAAGTGTGAAATGAAATCAATTGACCATTAATCTATTTATTTGTAAAAGGATAATGCATTTCCATAGACAAAAAGCGAACCATGCTTCACGCCTGGAAGGAAAAAGAGTAAGTAATTGACGAAATGAAGATAAAACATAGAAAAGCCAAGCTGAAAACAATAAATAAAACAAACTTTCTCAATGTATAGCACTAGCATTCGGCTTTTGCAAGGCAGCTGGTTATTATGAAAGAAAAGAGAATAATATTTGTTTATTAATTAGTGGGGAAACTCACATGGGATGTCTTTGACCCAAGTTGCCAATATTTGTTTATTAATTTCTCGTCATAGAGTTTCCATTTGAGCGTCTTCTTCTATCATCTCCACATCTACAAGCTACACTGTCCCAAGAATTTGTTTGAGCTCTTCTTTAACCTCGACAAAACCTACTCTTCCATTTTATTTTCCTTCACTTTCCCTCTTTTCTTTTAACTCAAAGAACAAAAGCATCTCTGTAGTGTGTTGTTTAACTCTGCAACAAAAAAAAAAAAAGGAAACAATTTTGATCAAATAACTCTAAGTTAATTTGAGTCATACAAGGGTCTTCCCATTAAGTTAACTTGTTATCAAATAAATCTAATTCAAATTATCAATATATCTTTTTATGTGGTTATTTTAAGAAACCTATATATATAATTATGCTATCCAAAGTAAAAGCTTGGGATAAATTAAACTGGACTAATCCAATCTAAAAGCCAGAGGTTTGGCACTAAGCAAAATATTTGTTTGGGGTTCAAGAATAAGCATTATAATGTTGTTTTTGAACCTTAGTCTAATTGGAAAAGAGTTTTGTTTTATTATATTCGGAACCAATGATATAGTTATTAATTAATTTTAATTTAGAGGGAAATTCTCATCATTATCTTTTATATGTTTGAAATTTTGGTATCCAAAAGTTATCACTCAATGTGAAAAGGAAAAAACAATTTGTTTATTAATTAGTTGGTGCGAAAACTCACATTGGACAACTGTGAGCCAAGTTGCCAATATATTTCCATTTATCCTATTCCTTCTCTTATTACTTTGTCGTCATAGAGTTTCCATTGGAGCATCTTCTTCTATCATCTCTACTACCCCAAGAGTTTGTTTGATTTCTGCCTTGCTCTTCTTTTAACTCAACAAAACCTACTCCTCCATTTTATTTTCCTTCACTTTCCTACATTTCTTTTAACTCAAAGAACAAAAGCATATCTGTTGTTTAACTCAGCAAGAAAGAAAAAAAAAAAACAGTTGATCTCTTGAATTGCTTTTTCTTTATCCTTGTTTGCTACGTTTCCTTTCCTTAATTTTGGTTTCCCGATCTCCAGAGTTGGTGAAGTAATTCCATTTCAATTGAGGTAAGCATCAATTAAACATATTATATTCTCCATATTTATTTTTTTTCATATGCTCTATTTCTCTTATCATTTATAAATTTGACTTTTTATTTTTTAAGTTGGCAAATAAAATTAGTTAATTTCTACTTTATTTCTTTACTTCTTAATCCTATGAATGTTTAATAACATACTATGTGTAGCATTTTAGTATGAAATAGTTTTAATGTTATGACTTTAAAATATGTAAAAATATATGAATAAACCTATGCTGAAATTTCATTTTAAGTTTTTTAATTTACTATAAATTTTCATATCTTTTCTATTTTTAACCAACATTTATGGATATTTGGGGAAAGCATTTTATAGAATGATGATACTATGCTTTTTCTTTAATATGAAAATATATTTTTAATTAATATACACATGACTAGTGACAAGAATTTCTACATGTGCAGCATTTTCAATTTCCAAGTGGATCAATCAACAGTCCATTCTCTTGTGATCCACATTTTCATAAAGGTAAGGCACTTTGCAAACATTTTGTAATTGGTTTTTCTCTCTGTAAAACTTTTTACTTGTTAATATTAAAATAAAAAAAATCTATTTTATGAAAGATTCAAGTGATCTTTAATTAAAACAAGTGATCTTTAATTAAAACTATGAACACACCTTTGCAATTTGCATTGCACATTCCTACCAAAAATATTAAAAAATATTCTTAAACTTCCTTTTATAGTTTCTTTTTTTTTTTACTTTTTTTTGTACAACTATTTGTTTTTTATTTCTAACAAAGTTAAGTGAGAAACAAATGACAAAAAAGTGAAATGATAATTAATTAAAAATGAGTAAATGACTAGGGTAAAAATAAATAAATAAATGATTGAATTATATTAAAACTAAAGAGATATATCTCATCATTTAGAATATTATACATATATATACATTTAATTTATCAAAAACTTATTTTGATTTATTCAAACATGCTTATCAGGTGAAGTCCGTTAAGTCTTTCATTACCGTGTTAGTTTGCTTGCATTTCCCTGTCATCTGCTTTAGATTGATTTCAACCAAATTGTAGATCCATGGCGGAATCAATTTTATACGGGGCGCTCGGTAACATCTTTGCCCAGTTAACGTGGCTTGCTGGGCAAAAGATTGGCTCGATTTTCTGGCAGAAAGGCGAACTGGATAAGCTTCAAAAGACCCTCGACATCATAACAGCCGTCATTCTTGATGCTGAGGCGAAGCGGGAGAGCAACCTTGTCGTGAAAAACTTGATTAGTATACTGGAAGATGTTGTCTCTGATGCAGAGGACTTACTGGACGAATTCGACTATGAGCTCCTGCGCCAGAAGGTGCGTCCTCGGGGACAGGTACGCAAGACCTTTCAATACTTCAGGATGGGTCCTAGAGTTAAGGAGATTAGAAAGAGGCTGGACGTGGTTGCAACAGAGATTAAAACGTTTGATTTTAATGTGAGAGTTGTAGAACTGGATAAGAAAACTAAGAATACTGAGAGAGAGACTGCCTCAAAGGTGAGACCGGAATTAGTAATAGGGAGAGAGGAAGAGAAAGAGCACATTATAGAATTGTTGAAGGAGCAAAATCATGGTGACGGCATCTTCAATGTTATTGCCATTGTTGGGTTTGGAGGTTTAGGAAAGACCTCGCTTGCCCGGTTGGTGTATAATGATGCAAAAGTAGCAGATTCCTTCAAAGGGATATGGGTGTGTGTTTCTGAAGAATTTGATGTTCTTGTAATTTTCAGAAATATTTTGAAGTCTCTAGGAGTACGCAATGTGGATGACTGGAATCTAAATGAAGTGCAAAAACAGATTGAACAAAAGTTAAAGGGGAAGAAATATTTACTTGTGTTGGACGATGTGTGGAATGATGACATTTTAAAGTGGAATGAATTTTCACAATATATGGCATTTGGTGCTACCGAAAGCAAAATTATTGTGACAACTCGTAGCATCAAAGTTGCAGCTACTATGGGGGTACGCAGTCCTTACCTTTTAAAAGGTCTAAATGAGGAACAATCTCAGGATTTGTTTGAGAAAGTGGCATTTGAAGGACGTCATATCGATCCAAAGCTTGGACTAATTGGAAAAGTTGTTGCACAAAAATGCAAAGGAGTTCCCCTTTCTATTAAATGTTTGGGAGGTTTGATGAAACAAAAGCCTGATGAAAAATACTGGTTGTCTGTCCAAGAAAATGAAATTTGGGATAACAAGGATGTTTTGTCTGTGCTAAAATTGAGTTATGCTCAGCTACCAAGTAATTTAAAACAATGTTTTGCTTTTTGTTCGCTTTTCCCAAAAGACTCTTGGATACGTAAAGATGAGTTGATTCATTTTTGGCGAGCACAGGGTTACATTCAATTAAAGAACAAAAATGAGAATATACAAGATATTGGTGATGAATACTTTAATGATTTGTTGTCAAGATCATTTTTTCAAGAGGAGGAGGAAGATGGGTATGGGAATAATTTTTGTAAAATGCATGATCTTATCCATGATCTTGCAGTATCAGTAGCAAGTCATCATTTTCATTGGATGAAAGATGAAAAAGAAGAAATTCCAAAAGAAGTCCGTCATGTGTCATTAGAAAATTATTCCAAGGAAATTGATTTGATTTTGTCAAAAATAAAGGGGATAAGGACTATGTTTTTTCGGACACACATTTTCGAGGATTTGTTCATTCGAAATGTAACCTTTTCAAGCTTCAATTATTTACGTATGTTGAATTTGAGGTCAATGGACATTGACATTTTGCCAGATTCAATTGGTGAATTGAAACACTTGAGATACCTTGATCTTTCTAATAATTACAAGATGAAAGTGCTCCCAAATGCAATAGTCAAATTGCACCATCTGCAAACTCTATTACTCCATTCTTGCCTCATTCTTAAAGAGTTACCAAGGGATATACAACAATTGATTAGTTTGGAATATCTCAATATTGATTGTTGCGATAACCTAACGTGCTTGCCGAAAGGTTTAGGGGAATTGACTTCCTTGCAAAGATTGGATAGATTTATTGTGAACAGTGTTGAAGACAATTTATCAACTGCAGCCACGTTGAATGAGTTGCGTAAGCTAGACCTCGGAAACAGCATAGAAATTGATCACTTACACAATGTGAGGAATGTGGAATTAGAATGTAAGGAGGCAAATTTAAAGAAAAAGAAACGGCTTCAGTCTTTGCAATTATCTTGGGAATCTTCCTCTCCGACAACAGCGGCTAGCGAAAAGGATGAGTCATTGTTAAATATTCTTGAGCCACACCCGAATTTGATAGGGCTGAGGGTATCCGGTTATGGAGGAGCAAGGTTTTCGAGTTGGCTATCTTCATTGACTAATTTAGTCCAACTTGAAATAGACAAATTTCATAATTGTCGAGACCTGCCACCCTTGGATCATCTTTCATCTCTCAAATCTCTTTCTCTTAAGAATTCCAATGTTTTAGAACACCTGCCACCTTTGGATCATCTTCTATCTCTCGAGTCTCTTTCTCTTTGGTGGTTAGATGCTTTAGAATACGTGGCAGATTCTTTCCCCGTGCCTTGTTCCACGTTAAGAGAACCATGCTTCCCGTCGCTTGAGAACCTTGAGATCCGGTGCTGTCCCAGTCTCAAAGGATGGTGGAAGACAAAGAATGAGAACCAAGGATCAATAGCTGAGCTGCCTTACTTTCCTTGCCTTTCCAAGTTGGAAATCCACGAGTGTCCAAACTTAACCTCCATGCCGTTGTTTCCAGCTCTCTACGGATATTTGACTTTGGCAGATGCTAGTATAAGGCCTTTGCAACAAACATTGAAGATGAAGATGAAGATGAAGATGATTGAGGCCAGCATGACATCAGAAGAAGCATCATCATCATCAGGGAGCACTTGTCATTCTTATTCGTCAACTGCCCTTCCTCTCTCCAATTTGGAGCGTCTGTTACTTTGTAACATTAAGGATCTAGAAGCTCTGCCAGATGAGTTCCTACAAAATCTCGCTTCTCTTACATTCTTAAGTTTGACAGATTGCCCCAAATTGGAATCGCTGCCGTCGCAAAAGATGAGCTGCCTCACCTCTTTACAAGAATTTTCGGTTGAAAATTGCCGTAATCTGAGGGGTTTGCCGGATTGGATACTCAATCTCACTTCCCTTAGAAGACTTGAAATTCATAAGTGCCTTGAATTACGGTCCATTCCAGAAGGGACGCCTCAGCTTACATCTTTAGAAGAATTATCTGTTTGGAGCTGTCATAAGTTGGGGGCTTTACCTGACTGGATACTCAATCTCACTTCCCTTAAAACACTTCAAATTGTGGAGTGCTTTGAATTACAGCACATGCCAGGAGGGACGCATCAACTTACCTCTTTAAAAGAATTGTTGGTAGGCAATTGCCCTAATCTGAGGGCTTTGCCTGACTGGATACTCAATCTCACTTCCCTTAAAACACTTGAAATTTGGGAGTGCCTTGAATTACAGCACATGCCAAAAGGGACGCCTCGCTTTACATCTTTAGAAGAATTATATGTTTGCTGCCATAATTTGAGGGCTTTGCCAGACTGGATACTCAATCTCACTTCCCTCAAAGACCTTTCCATATGCGAGTGCCTTCAATCACCGTACTTCCAAGAAGGGATGCAAAGCCTCACCTCTTTACAACGATTGATGGTTGTATATTGCCCTAATCTGAGTTCTTCCACACATTCTCTCAAAGCACTTCTAACTCGGGGGTGCCCTGATTTAAGCTCCTGGACAATGAGGCAAAACTACTCCGCTTTAGAAGAATTGAATGTTCAAAATTGCCCTAATCTGGAGGATTTGCTGAATCGCATAGATGAGGAGATCACTTCCCTCAAAACACTTAAAATTTGTAAGTGCCCTGAATTACAAGACTTGCCAGAAAGGATGGATGGCCTTACCTCTTTACAAGTATTGTCAATCAGTGAATGTCCCCAGTTGTCGGAAAGATGTGAAAAGGAGACTGGAATCCTATGGCCTCGCATTGCCCGCATCCCTTCTATTACAATTGATGGGCGACAAATTCAATGATGATCATACAATATAGGTAACCACATGTTTCTTCACCTCTATTTATATTTTCTCCCTTTTCTTGATAAATTTTTTTTTTTCTTCCTGGATTTGTATGATTCGTAATTTGTTGTATGCATGTAATCCAAGTCGACTATGCAAAAGTGGATTTAATCCATTTTCTGCTACTTCTTTCTAAGTGGACTAACACTATTGATTTCTTTTTTCTTTTCTTACTTTGAATTTTGTTTTTGTTAAGTTAGATATTACTAATATGAAATGTGACCAAAACTTGATGTCAAAACGCTGCCAGTATGTCACAGCAATTGGGAACTTTTTTCTTGTTTCAATCTCTCATTCTTCAATTATAATCCTAAATTTTAAGCAGTTAGGATCTCACTAGCAATTGATGGAACCCTTGTGCAGATAGCATATTTATAGTCAAAGCATTAAATTTTATACTCTTATATAGACAAATTTAAAAAAATTACAGCAGTATAGCACACTTATTGTGAAAGCATTAAACTTTATACTCTTGTACATATAAATTAAAAAAAAAAACAGTATTATAAACGTACTTAAGTTATCTAATTATTGTGATTTTTCAGTTTGTTATATCAATTCCTAACTTCTTCTGTTTAACATAAGCATAAAATGGAGCTATGGACAGATTATTGTCAGTTGTTTCACTTCCCCTGTTTTTGTGCA
>NW_018397262.1:6979134-7113750 GCF_002168275.2 Theobroma umbraticum | reverse complement strand
CAAAATCATCTCTTATACAATGAGGCAAAATTGGATGTCTGTGTCGTATCTTTTCAGAAGCAAAATCAAACTTAAATGGAAAAGGATCGCGAGACAGATTGCTTCTATCACAGAGAATCTAAGTAATTGAAACACTGGTGAAATAAGCTGAGATGTGAGAGTGAGTATCCCTGAAAATTTGCAACTACAAGTTCGTTAGAGGGCCTATATCCAGCCAAGACTCCAGAGCTGAAAGCTAGCAATAATAGAAACTAATGTGAAAGTCTGCTTGTACATTTCCTGCTGTGTTTGTGGTGACGAGGAGATATTGCTATAGGTAATGTTTCTGCCTCTTCTTCTTTATGTAGGCACTTGCTTTTGTAAAGAATATATTAACATCAGTTCTTTCTTTTTTGTACGTGTTTATAATGGGATGATGACATTTTTTCATTGTTTGGAGCAGGATGATTTCATCTTGCTAATTTCCTTCTAGAGCAGACAGTTGTTGAATTGAAACCAAGAGAAAGTTCTGTTGGTAAAATTTACCACTTACTAGGTTTGTCTTACCAATTTCATTTGCTTTCTATAAGAAATCCATTAACACGTAACTTCAGACTTCTTTTTGCACGTCTTTATTGGGATTATGGATTTTTTCTAATAGTTTGAGGGAGTACTAGAATCAGTGGATCCGAAGGTTCACTCTCAACAGCGTCATCACTATCTATGTTACAGTTTGATGGCAATTCTATGTGAGAGTTAAATTTTGCTTTGAGTATTTAAATTCAATAAAGGCTTACTGATGAAAATAATTGAACCGCTTGACCTCTGGTTTCTTTTTAGGTAACAAAGACTGCACAATATGCAACTCTTTCACCTTCTCTTCTCAAGAAGTGAGCCTTGGTCTAACGATTTCGAGTTCAAGGTTAGTTGGCTTTTCATTTATTGCTATATTATATATGAGGAATGTGCTGCGTATAGAATCCTCAATATTTTTGCATTGCATAAAAAAAGAAGAGATGCCAATGACTTGCCCGCCAACTCCCTTCTGACCATTTTTGAAATGCTGGTATTCTGAAAGCATTATCTATTGCATACATGATTCTATATGTTAAAGTTTCTTTAGTTTTTATTTTTATATTTTTGCATATCTTTATCCTCAATGCTTCTTTATAACAGTGGTTTATTTAACTAGTTAGCTGTGAATGGAGTCGACCAACGCTTGCTAAGTAGTGGCTAGAGTGATTGGGAGAAGTGCCTGGAGAGCTAAGCTGGTTGGAAAACGCCTTTGCTTCTTTCAAAATCAATATCAAAGGTGCCATCTTGGCCATTCTTGGAGGTGTTTGAGCAGGGGCTTCAATTCTAGCCTTTAGGCCTTTACTTAATTAACCCAAACTCTTAAAAGGACCTAAATACAAAGGTTCTTTCATAATGTACATATAGAGAAGACATTTGGGGCACTATTCTAGGATTTACTATTTGTTACATTTGGGTGCTCCAACTACTTTTTTTGCTCTGTGGATGCTGCAACTACTGTAGTCTTATCTTCCCACATCATAGTAAAATCTCTCCCACCCTTCGACTGTGGATGTAGGCTATTAAGTCAAACTTTGTAATTTCTCGTGTAGGGGTGTGCATGGTCGGTTTCGGTCGGTTTTGGGTCGGTTTTTCGTCAAAACCAATCAAAAATTTTTAGAATATAACCGATCGAACCGCCATGATATAAAGTCAATTTCGGTCGGTTTTTTAGAATGTTCAGGTTTCGATCGGTTTCGGCGGGGGAATCGGGACTCGTGGGAGGGGATCCACAGTCGGGACTCGTGGAGGGGGGGGTCGGGAGTCGGGACTCGAGTGGGGGGGGGGGGAATCGGACTCGTGGAAGGGGGGCCGAGGGGAATCAGGTCTGGGGGCCGGGGCGTTTGGAGTTGAGACTAGTGGGAGGGGGGGGCGGCGGGAGAATCAGGTGAGTCGGGAGAGATTGGGAGGGGGATTTTGTTAGGTCGGCGGTGGGGAGGGAGAATTAGGTAGGACCGAGTCGGGGGTTCGAGGGAAGTACTGAAGTGCTGTGCCTTTGCTCTCTTGTGCTATTCGGGTGATACTGTTTCATTTGCGGTCGGGCGCAGGGACCCATGGGTCACCTTGAATAGTTCGGTTTTTTTGATCGGTTCGGGGGGAAGGATTCCCCCCCACGACCGAGCCGATCTGCCGACGAGGCCGATCGGCACAATCGACGGTTGCAAAAACAACCGTCGGTTACAATAACCGACCGTTGCCCAGCCCTATTCTCGTGTGTGTTTTATTATGCTAGATTGTTTGCTTGCTATTTATCATCAAATTTGGTTTGCTTTGGTTTGTTATTTTTCACTAGGATATTTGTCAAAGGTGTAACTATTCTTATTAGTAATCAATTAATTATTAATCATCAAGTTGCCAATATATTTCCATTGTTCCTAATTTAAACATTGTTGTTCCAAATTTCCTATAAATACTCATATGGGACGTCTCTGACCCAACTTTTCAAATATTTTTCCATCTTTCCTTATAGAGTTTCCATATAAGCATCATCATCTAGCGCTAGAGTTGGTTTGATTTCTGACTTGCTCATCTTTTAATTCAACAAAACCTACTCTTCCATTTTATTTTCCTTCATTTTCCCCACTTTTCTTTTAACTCAAAGAACAAAAGCATCTCTGTAGTGTGTTGTTTAACTCTGCAAAAAAAAAATCAGTAATGTTTTAATTATTTAAGATTTTGGAGTTTGAGATATTAATATTATTTGTTAATATCAGTAATTTTTTTATAAAAAATAGAAAGAAAAGAAAAGTAAAGGTGAGACTAATAGTTTCATAAGGCAAAATTTTAAAGCTCTTGTCTTCCGTTAAGGATTTGAAATTAAATAAAAAAAAGATTTATATTTGATGTACTAACTGTGCACAGTTTTTATACATTGTAAGTTTACCAAATGATACTATATCATTAACAAATAAATATAAGAATTTGTAAAGTTTTTAAAATAAATATTAAAGGAAATTTGATAATTAATTAAACAAATATCATGAAGGCATAATCAAATAAAAACGTGCACAGTTTGAGTGATTGGGAGAAGTGTCTGTAGCTGAGCTGGTTGGAAAACCTCTTTGCTTCTTTCAGAATAAATGTCAATGGATCCATCTTGGCCATTCTTGGAGGTCTTTGAGCAGTGGCTTCAATTCCAGTCTTCAGGCCTTTACTTAATCAGTCCAAACTGTTAAGGGGACCTAAATACAGAGGTTCTCCCATAATATATATGGAGAAGACTTGTGGAGGATTCAATTTTTGCTAGTCTTTATATCCTGGAATTATCAAATGGCAATGGTGGCTTATTGACACTGTCTAACGGTTTTGATCCAGGTGGTTGTTTTGGTTGTTTATTTTCGTTGGGCTGATGCAGCTTGCAGTATTGATTTTCATTGCTATGATGCAGCTTGCCGTCCCTTGCTTTGTGTTGATGTCTATTATGCTATTAATGAAACTCAACATGATTACTACATTTGGTTTTGATGCAGGTTTCTGTTTTGGTTGTTTATTTTCATTGGGCTGATGCAGCTTGCGGTATTGATTTTCATTGCTATGATGCAGCTTGCCGGCCCTTGCTTTTTGTTGATGCCTATTCTGCCATTAATGAAACTCAACATGATTACTACATATGGTTTTGATGCAGGTTGTTGTTTTGGTTGTTTCTTTCCGTCGGGCTGATGCAGATGGTTGCCCTGGTAGGTCTGATGCAGCTTGTGGTATTGATTTTCCCTTGCTATGGTGCAGCTTGGCGCCCCTTGCTTGTGTGTTGATACGGTTTATAGTTCATGTGTATGATGTTTTGCAGGGATTTAGGTTGCAGACCCAGGTGTAACTATTCTATACTTTGATAGGAACCTTTGATTTGAGGCGGTATATGTAATTGACAGTCATGTAGGTGTTGATTTTGTTGCAGACAGATCCACCTTCAGGCTGGTTGCCCCCAGCTTTATTTACCCATTTGGGGTATAGCCAATAGAAATCTTATTATGATTGATTTGCTTTTCTATTTATATTTTTCATTAAATTATTTGTCAAAAGTAGGTTTATTCGATTATTAAAACCAATTTTATTTCTAGTTAAAGCTATTAATTAAACTCAACATGATTACTACATTTGGTTTTCTGCAATTTATCTTTGCCTACACAAATATCATATTCATGGAGGCAGAATCAAATAAGGTTATCTTTGCCCATTTTTCAGAAATATTGTATTACAAAAATCATCTTATTCCATTGTCAAATTAGTTTTAAATATTTTTATGTAAAATATTAAAAAGGTTAATTTTAAATCGAATAATAGTTCTTTAATTATAAAGTAAATGTACCAGAATGGGAATACAAATATATGAAGTTGAAATAAATATTGTTAAAATAGAAGTTAATCATTTACAAATATTAACATAAATGTATAATGATAAAGATAGAATAATTATAGTGAAAATTATCCATTTAAACATCTTGATTTAAATTTATAAAAATATTCGTAAAAATTCATTAAATTAAAATAAAAATTGTTAAATATTGAGATAAATATGTAAGAGTTTTGGTGAAATAAATATTGTTAAAATATTTACGTAAATAGATAAGAATTATCGAACAAGTCATTCAAGACAAAATATACAAATTTTTAGAGAAAATTAATCATTTGTGTTTATATTTTTTAGTAAAAATATTTAAATATTTATGAATTTTAATTTATAAATATATAATAATATCAATAAAAATTTATAATAAAAATTAGCCAATGAAAAATCTTAATGTAAATTTATAGACATAAATATAAAAATCATGAATATGAATAAATATTGTTACAATATTAACGTAAATATGTGAAATTTATCTTAACAAGTCAATTAAAATAAAATAAACATAATTTTTTGTGAAAATTCATTAGTTTCATTTGTATTTTTAACATAAAAATATTTAACGATTTATAAATTTTAATTTATAAATAAAAAATAAAAAATTATAAAAAAATTAATCATTTAAAAATTTTAACGTAAATTTATAAATATATATGTAAAAAATCATAAACATAAAGTAAACATTGTTAAAATATTATTGTAAACATGCGAGAGTCAATTTAAACAAAATAAATATACTTTTAATAAAAATTAATCATTTTCATCTATACTTTCAAACAAAAATTATTTAATAATTTATAAATTTTAATTTAGAAATAAAAAATAAAAGGTTAAAAATAATTATAAAAAATTAACCATTAAAAAATCTCAACATAAATTTATAAAAATTAATATAAAAATTAAAAATGTGAAATAAGTATTATTAAAATATTAAAGTGAAAGTTACAGTAACAAGTTATAGTAGTAATTTTAACTAAATTAAATTAGTTAGATATAACTTTAATATTAAAAAAATTTATATTTTAAGATAAAAATAAAATAACATTAACAAAAAATAAATAAGTTTAAAATTTCGGTATTTATATTATTAACATATAATTGTAAGTTTAAAAATTATTTATGTTGTTAATAATTTTTATTATTCTTTAAAAAATGAGTAAATGATAAAATTATAAACATCGATTATAATTTTAATAGTTTATATATAAAACTAAAAAGATTCGTTTCATTTTAAATTATATAAATATATATATATACATATTTTAATTTATAAAAAAGTCTTTTTTGTTTTACTCAAGCGTGTTTTTATTTGATATATAGATAAGGTGAATTTCACCAAAAAGTCAATAAAATTGATCAATCTGTAGCCCTCAGATTTTGAGGGTTTTATTTCAGCCGTCGACAAAGGAAAAAATCACAACCTATTAACTTAAAAGCAACAGGTTTATCTAAAACCCAAGAAAAACCAACTTAGGGAAAAAATTCAGGGAGATACCGATCAATATGGATCAACCGAGAGCTATGGCGGAATCAATTTTATACGGAGCAGTGAGTAACATCTTGTCCCTGTTGGCGTCAATTGCTGGGCAAGATGTTGGCTTGAATTTCGGGCGGAAAAAGGAGCTGGAGAATCTTGGAGGGACTCTCACCACCATTCACGCCGTCCTTCTGGATGCTGAGGAGAAACAGAAGAGCGATCTTGCCGTGAAAGAATGGATGAGTTGGCTGGAAGACGTTGTCTACGATGTAGACGACTTACTGGACGAATTCCACTGTGAGATCCTGCACCAGAAGACGCTTGCTCGGAGACAGGTACGCAAGTTCTTTTCATCCTCAAACCCTCTAGCATTTGGTCTTAAGATGGGTCGAAGAATTAAGGAGACTAGAGAGAGGCTGGACGCGGTTGCAGCAAATATTTCTAAGTTTAAGTTGAGTTCGAGAGTTGCAGCAGATATGATACCCAAGAATGTTGATAGGGACACTGCCTCAAAAGTGAGATCGCAAATAATAGGGAGAGAGCAAAATAAAGAGGACATCGTGCACACGTTGTTTCACTCTGGATCATCAATTCTTGTTATTGCTGGAACTGAAAGTGTCGGAAAGACCTCGCTGGTCCAATTGGTGTTCAATGATGCAAAAATAAAATGCTTCTTCAATGAACGGATATGGGTATGTGTTTCTGAAGAATTTGATGTGTCTATAATTTTTAAGAAAATGTTGAAGTCTCTTCAAGTAGATTGTAAAGTGGATGATTTGGATTTACGACAATTACAAATACAACTTCATAATAATTTAAAAGGGAAGAGATATTTGCTTGTGTTGGATGATGTGCGGAACAAAGACAATACAAAGTGGGATAAGTTTTCACAATATATGCTGTTTGGTGTTGACGGAAGTAAAATTCTTGCAACAACTCGCAGTGAGAGGGTTGCAGTTACTATGGGAGTCAACGCTCCTGATCGTTTACGACCTCTCAATGAGGATCAATCTTGGGTTTTGTTTGAGCATGTGGCATTTAAAGGACAAGGCCAAATTGATTCAAATCTTAGAGTAATTGGAAGGGATGTTGTAAGAAGATGCAAAGGAATTCCTCTTGCTATCAAATGTTTGGGAGGTTTAATGAGGCAAAAGATTAATGAAGAACATTGGTCGTTTGTCCAAAAAAAGCTACTCACTGATGATAGTGTTTTCTTGATTTTAAGATTGAGTTACATGCAGTTGCCAAGTCATTTAAAACAATGTTTTGCTTTTTGTTCGATTTTTCCAAAAGACTTCAAAATATATAAAGACAAGTTGATCCATTTATGGCGAGCGCAGGGTTACATTCAATTACAGATTGAAAATGAGAATATACAGGACATTGGTGATGAATACTTCAATGATTTACTATCAAGATCATTTTTTCAAGAGGAGGAGTATGATGCCTATGGGAATATTGTTAGTTGTAAGATGCATAATCTTATCCATGATTTTGCATCATCTGTTGCAAGTCGTAGTTTTTATCGGATGAAAGATGACAAAGAAGATATTCCAAGAAGTGCCCGTTATGTGTCACTAGAAAAAAATTCCAAAGAAGTTGCTTTGACTTTGTCGAAAATAAAGGGGATAAGGACTATGTTTTTTCGGACACATGTTTACGAGGATTTATTCATTCGAAATGCAACCTTTTTGTGCTTCAATTGTTTACGTATGTTGAATTTGAGTCAAATGGGTATTGAAATCTTACCAAATTCAATTGGTAAATTGAAGCACTTGAGATATCTTGATCTTTCTTGTAATGATATGATGAAAATACTCCCAAATGGTATAGTCAAATTGCACAATTTGCAAACTTTATTACTCTATTCTTGCAGCAGACTTAAAGAGTTACCAGGAGATATACAACAGTTGATTAGTTTGGAATATCTCAATATTGATGATTGCTATGAGCTAAAGTGCTTGCCGAAAGGGATAGGAGAATTGACTTCGCTACAAAGACTGGACAGATTTATTGTGAACAGCAGTGTTGAAAAGAGTTTCTCAACTGCAGCCACGTTGAATGAGTTGAGGGACCTAAATGACCTTGGAAATTGCTTGCGTTTTGAAAACTTAGATAAGGTGAGGGATGTGGAATTAGAATCTAATGAGGCAAACTTAAAGGAAAAGAAACGGATTCAGTCTTTGCGATTGCATTGGGGCCCCCTTGCAAGAAGGCGCATTGAAAAGGATAAGTTGTTGTTGGATAATCTTAGGCCACACCCGAATTTGAAAGAGCTGGTGGTACACGGGTATGAAGGACCAAGCTTTTCAAGTTGGCTATCATCCTTGAACAATTTAGTGAAACTTGATATAGACTATTGTTGGAATTGCCAATACCTGCCACCCTTGGATCATCTTCCATCTCTCAAGTCTCTTATTCTTCAGCGGTTCAATGTTTTAGAATATGTGACAGATTCTTTCCTCTTGCCTTGTTCCACACCAAGAACATACTTCCCAGCACTTAAGAAACTTGAGATCCGAGAGTGTCCTACATTCAAAGGATGGTGGTGGCCAACCGCTGAGCGGCCTTGCTTTCCTTGCCTTTCCAAGTTAGAAATCCGCGCCTGTCCAAAGTTAACCTACATGCCACTGTTTCCATCTCTCGACCAAGATTTGACTTTGATTGGAACTAGTATAAGGGTTTTGCAAGAAACATTGAAGATGAAGCTGACCGAGGCTAGCATGACATCAGAAGCATCATTATCATCAGTGACCCTTCCCCTCTCCAATTTGAAGTCTCTGACTCTTATTGACATTAAGGATCTAGATGGTCTGTCAGAAAAGTTTCTGCAAAATATCACTTCTCTTACGCACTTAACATTAAAAGACTGCCCGAATTTGGAATTGCTGCTGTCGCAAAAGATGAACTGCCTCACCACTTTACAAGAATTGTCGGTTATCAACTGCCCTTTACAAGAAGCGAGCCTGGGTCTAAAGATCTTGAATTCAAGGTTAATTGTCTTTTCATTTAGTGCTCAATTATATATGAGGAATTTGCTGTGTATAGAATTTTCAATACTTTTTCATTGCTCTAATGTTTAAGATTTTCATTTTCCATAGAAAAAGGAGAGATGCCAATGACTTGTGCCAACACTCCTCCGGTCACTACTGAAATGCACAGGTATTCCCAAAGCATTATCTATTTCAAAAATGATGACTATATGTCAAAGATTCTTTAGGTTTTTGTTCTTGATTTTTTGCCTATCTTTTTCCTTAATAGTTGCTTATAACAATGGCTTTTTTGACTAGTTATCTGTGAATGGAGGCAAGCAACATTTGCTAAGTAGTGGCTCAAGTGAATGGGAAACGTCAAACGTGCCAGGAGCTAAGCTGTATGGGAAACCCCTCTACTTCTTTCAAAATCAATGTCAATGGATCCATCTTGCCCTCTCCTGGATGTGGTTTGAGCAGTGACTTCAATTCTAGCCTTTAGGCCTTTACTTAATTAAAGCAAACTGTTTAGCGGACCTTAATACAAAGGTTCTTCCATAATATATATGGAGAAGATTATTGTCAGTATTTTATTGTGTTGGGTTGTTTGCTTGCTGCTTATCATAAAATTTGGTTTGCTTTCGTACCTACATTTTTTATAGGTTATTTTCTTAAAGGTATGGCTTTTTCACAAGAGAATATTGAAGAATTTCCTGAAAACTTTTGGATAATATTCAAGGATTATCTATTTGTTACATTTTTTGTACTGCTAAAATCTTTTATACCCTCGCTTAAACTAAATTTCTTGTGTTTTTATTCTATTTGATTGTATATTTTGTTAGTTTACGTATTTATACAAATTGGTTTATCTCAAAAAATATCAAGTAAAACTAAAATATATATATATATTTCAATTTTAATCAATTAAGAAAGATTATTAAATCGAAGTTACTCATTTCCATGACAAGTGCTATTAATTAAAAATATTTCCTACTTAAAATTTGACAGTAATTACAAATATTTTGTTTTTTTTTTAAATAAACACGAAAAGTTGGAGTCAAAATTTTCCAGCTCGAGAGTCCCTCGAAGCTTCTGCTCGTTTTTCCACCCAAAAGTTGAGCTAAGATCTTGCCAAGCCCTTGACGCCAACAGGGCCAAGATGTTACTGCCTGCCCCGTATGAAATTGATTCCGCCATGGATCTACAACTTGGTTGAAGCAAAGCATGAGCTATAACCTGGCATATATGATTGGCGTTCAAGAAATTACCAGTAAACGGAGTCAAATGGTCAGAGTCCAATCTAGGACCGCACATATCCTTCAATTCTTCATCCTCCTGTCTTTGTTGTTGGTCTTTTCGTTACATTGGGTTTATCCTCTAAAGCATAGTACATATACAAGCTTCACATGTTAGAATATAATAATAATAATCTGTCAGGAACAAGAAACATAAAGAAAAGAGGGGGTGAGAAGGAAGTGGGAAAAGTGGGTAGGGGACTTTAAATCATAAACATATAAAGGTAGAAAATATATTTTCTGTTACCTCACATCACTGCCTTCAGGGGAAATGCAAATAGATAAATAACCTTGAACGTGATGCCTTAATGAAAAAGAACATAGAACAAGCTCAAGCAATTAGTAAACCAGAAAAGGAAGAAAGATTGATAGAGAAAAGATTAAACTTGTGGCAAAGCTATGAAAAGATGCAGTATTCGGGAAATAATTCTATGTTAGAAGCAAGATAAATTTACGAAGTGATAACTATTGATATGTATCTGCAACATCAAATCGATCAAAATGTAACAAAATGGTTTGGGTCGAATAATGACACAATCAAATTCTCATACAAGAAAGTATCAATTTACATATGATCAAGCATCAACAAAGACATGCCTCCTGCCCAAGTCAACTTCAGTGCAATCAACCTTTGCCAAAAGAATACGCCCATCTATTTCTGGATCATATCTGTGGAAGGGTGCAAAATTTATTGCTAAATCAAGAAGCTATTTACAAATTTATTCCATGGAAGAGAAATGATGTATGCTCAGACCTCTCTTTTATTTTCTTGGCTGCTTTCTCCCATGACGCTTTCTGTTTATAGACTTGTTTTACCATGACTCTCCCCTACGCCTTGGAACTTCTTCTTTTCTCTGTTTATAGACTTGTTTTACCATGGAACTAAACAAGTCTGTTTGGTGAAGGGGGACAACGCTGCAGCGCTGGGAGTGTGGCGCTGCAGCGTTGATGCTACTGCTTGGTGAAGGGGACAGCGCTGCAGCGCTGGGAGTGCGGCTTGGTGAAGGGGGACAAAGCTTAAAAAGTTTTATCAATCAAATCTTTAGACAAAAATGCCTCTAAACCTTATCCAATACTTAACAATGCAATTAAAAAAAAATGAGGTACACTGTGTGAAATATAATAAGATTGTAGGAATATTGGGTTCCCGTTGCCACACAATTTCCATAATTAGTTTGCTAGAAATCATTCAAAATTTAGATAGAAATTGTCTATCTTGGATACCATGCAACAATAAACAACACCATTTTTTTTTCCATGCTTAGTATCAAACAAGGTTATAATCAGTAGTAGCTTAGCCAAATAGATTATACAAAGTTCAGACCGACCAAAACCAGGGTATGTTACTAGATTGGCTGGAGATAATCTTCAATACGATATGTGGAAACAGGAAGGATTTAGCAGTAACTGTTCATTGCATGTCAAATCTGTTTATACTTTCATACTTTGATTAATATCAACAATAACAACATCAAAACTATATAACTGAAAATCATAAATGAAGTTCTTTGATTAATACTTTAACCAAAAGTCATAAAGTTATAATAAAACCAAAGTTGAAGTCACTTAAAGGATAGATCCATCATTATTAAAATACAAAAGAGTTTAAAGTTAATAACACTGCTAAAGTTTACCTTAAATTGATAATTAGTTCTTTGCAATAACAATACCCATCATTGCTTTAGATTGAACCATTAAGCAAAGCCTTCACATAAAATTTTAAAATTTTATTAATTTATTTTTATATTTTAAAAATTTTATAACTTTATTTTTTAAAATATTAAATTTTTTATTCTCCACCTTCCGAGCATAAAATTTTGACTTTACTAAGGAACTAAATAGAGTTGTTTATTTTATAAAAATTTTATATATGATTGTTAAACTCTTAATTTTAAGATCAACATTATATTACTTGATTACATATTAATATATGTTGTTTTATTGTATGTTGAAATTTTTGTTTCTCAATTTTAAATTGTTATTTAGAATTCAAAAATATAAATTTTATTTATTTATTAACATAAAATGAAGGTAGAGCCTTTTTTTTTTTTTATCATAGCATAGGTATTCAAGTAATGCAGGCCTTGATATAACAGGAAGGGCCAATGGAGAATACATTGATCTTGTTGCCTCTGAATTTTATCATATATAGTATATTTTCAATTTTGATAATTTTGACATGCAATTGCAAAAAAATCACACACCAATGTAATTAACCATGGCTTCAACTTTCTTCAAGTTGCTTAGTGTGTCTTTGTTAGCAGCAATGGTATTTGCTAGATTTTTAGATAAACATTAATTTATTAATACATATATAACAAAGGCCAAGTTGGGTTAATTTTTTTTAAAAAAACATAATATACAAAAATATTTTAAAATATTTAAAAAATTCAAATAATCTCTTTTTTAATTCTATTTAATTAAGTTTTTATATTTTTATTTTAAGTCAAATAAATTTTTATATATTTTATTTTTAATTTAATAATAATTTAATTAAAATATTATTTATTATTTTATGTCGTATGACACTGACGTAATATGATAAAATATCATAATTGATTATGATATGACATACTAATATATCATAATTAATCTTGACATGATATGTTAATTTGACATCATAATATGATCATGTAAAAATTTTTTACTTTTCACATTAATGTTATATAAATATAAAATGACAAGTAGTATTTTTACTAATGATAATTAATTAATCATTAATTATAAAAATTTATTTGACTTTAAATAAAAATATAAAACTTAATTAAATGTAATAAAAAATAAAAATTTATTTAAATATCTTTAAATAATTTAAGAGCTTATTTTATTTGATCATTATGAAAAAAAGAAAAAAGAAAAAGAAAGGACATGCAATGAATTTACGGACAGAATTTTTGATCTACCATCAACTTTGCCCCTAGTATCCGATGTGGCAGAGTTTAAGAGAACAGCTCTCCTATTTTTCCGCATTTTAAGCCTGCTGTTACCCGCAGTAGATTGGGGCCTGAAGTAAAAATTTTAAAATATATATAAAAAGGGGAAAACCCCGGATAAAACGCAGGAGAGTTAAGTAGTTCACGACTTGGCTCGTCTCTCACTTTTTTTTTTACACTGAAAAAAGGTTAATTTTCCATTGCCAGATCTCTTGGGATTTAAATTTTTTTCTTTGAAGTCTGATTGGGATTGGTTCATCGCAGCCATGATTTCTTCAAGCAAGATCAAGTCCGTCGATTTTTACAGGTTCAGATCGATCTCCCTTTTCTCTTTCGAAATTTTTCGTGGATCTAAAGCATTTAATAGGAAAAAAGGCACAAATGAAAACCGTTTCCTGTTAGCATTGCATTATATCCATTTGAATCATTTCGGTGATTTTTTTTGTTTGATTGCGAAAATTTTTATAGTAAATTTGTTGAATGAGCTGAATTTGTTATTGAGGTTTAAGGACATATACGTGACTGAGTCATCTGCTGAATTTCTTAGTTAAAGTTCTTTTTTTTTTTGTTTAGGATTTCTGTTGTGCGGTTAAGGAAATGTTATAATGATTATCATGTTTTTGTCGATTATGCTTTCCTTTTTTATACAGGAAAATCCCGAGAGATTTGACAGAGGCGTCGTTATCCGGTGCAGGGTTATCTATAGTAGCAGCACTCGCCATGATGTTTTTATTTGGAATGGTAGGCAGCCTTGCTGTTTACTCCAATTTTGATTTGATATGATGTGCTTGGTGTCTAGGTTGACATTTCATCCCAAACAGCATTTCTCCAACTTCTTTTTATCTTATTTTTTGTTGCCATTTCTTTTTCCTTTCTCTGATGATACTTATCAGATTCGTTGTAGTTTATAAATTAAGCTGCTGCCTTGCTATGAACCAACTGTGATAGATGACATTGATTTTGCAGGAATTGAGCAATTATTTAACAGTCAGCACCTCTACATCTGTTATTGTTGACAAGAGTTCTGATGGGGAGTTTTTACGCATTGATTTTAACATCAGGTGCTTTTTTTCTGTAGCAATGTTACCATTTGACCTTCTCAGTTGGTTGAAAGCTTTTTGGTATTTAATTCTTAGCCTTTCTGTGGCAATGTCTTAGCTACGATCTTGACTTATGAGCTGTTTTTGTCTCGTATCATCCTCGTGTCATTTATTAGGGACATTAAAAATAGGTTAGTTAATCTTTTGTTCTGTAAACGTTAGCCTTGAACTTTTGTTGGCATAATTTTTTTCCTGTTATAGTCTTTGTCTCTTCATGTATCAATAAGTGAAAAAAATAGGGCATAGCTTGAGTATGTCTAAGTGTGTGCATCCTGTATATGAACTTGTGCATTAACATGGATGAGTCTTGGCATGGATTCTGATATTAGCTGTTTGTTGCTAATATGATTGGAGGTGCAGGTGAACTTATGTCCAATCAGAGGCAGAGGGCTTGTTTCTGTGTAGATTGAGCATGTGGTTATATGGATTATTACTGCTTATCTTTATTTGTACATTGATGGACACATTACTGTAATGGGCAGGATTGGCTTGAAATTTTTGAATTTGAAGTCTTGAGAAGATGATGATACTTAAGTTTCTACTCTATCTCATATTTGTTCTCAATTGAGCTTAGCATGAAAAGAGACCTCTCATGCACTAAGGCTCCAAATTGTGTTGCAATATTCTTGCTTGACTACTAAATAAAGAATGAGATTTCATTGTATTGTGACTCTTAGGGTACCTTATGCTACTTTTGAGTTTTCCATACAAATTTTTTTAAAATTGTTTGATTTATGTTGCTACATGTCAATTACCACCCAGTTAAGCATTAATCCATGCATTTATTTGGACATACTTTTATGGGTTTTCTTTCAAAACTGTCATAGGTTCGGTGGAACTCTCTTTTTTGCTAAACTGTCAGTGATCTCAATATGCATGTTTCTTTTCATTTCTGCAATATCCTTGAGCATTCAAGCTTTATTTTAATGATATATAATCAAGTTGGCTGACTATTCCAATTGATCTGCAGTTTTCCAGCGCTCTCATGTGAGTTTGCTTCTGTTGACGTGAGTGATGTCTTGGGAACTGTAAGTTTCTATTATCTGATGTGTTTCATTTGCTTAATTTTATTGAAAAAGAATACTTAAGCTTGTGTTTAGCACTAAATTTTCAAATTCCTGACATAGAGTATTCGTGAACACTTTTAGATGTGAGTTGTATCGTGTTCACTATCTTTTTTGAAACTTATCTGATAATATTTTTGATGCTAAAGAAAATGAAATACAGCACACTTGTTTATGCCTGGGTTTTGTGTTAATATTTGCCTGTCAGTCTTTTTTCATACTTCATTCTTCAAATTGCCTGAATGTTTTTCCTCAATGGCATTTTACCATGTAAATTTTGGTCCGTATGACTAAATTTTGTGCCTTATGTTTCCAGAACAGGTTGAATATAACAAAAACAATCCGAAAGTTTTCTATAGATCCACATTTAAGACCAACTGGTGCTGAGTTTCATGCTGAACCTGTTCCACATTTCATTAAGCATGGAGATGAAGTTGACGAAGAAAGTGTTGAGGGTTCCGTACCATTAAATGGTGTTAGCTTTGACAAACTTTCACATCAGTAAGTGGATCAATTCAACCTTGCAAGCCATTTAATTTTGTGTATTATGTTCCCACTATGGGGCTTTGTTAAATGCCAATTTAGGTGATACCTCTATTGATTGATTTGAATGGTTTTTTGCAGGTATCCAATTTTGGTTGTCAATTTTTATGCTCCTTGGTGCTACTGGAGTAATCGCCTGGTAATCTACTATTAGCATGCACAATCTTTGTCTGGAAGATACTCGCTAAAAGCATTATTGACTAGCTCTCACACTGTGGAAACTGGTCATCATACATGACTTGTTTTGCAGTTATGTTGTTGCCAAATCTTACTTCTTTTTCAAGTGACTTATTTTGTGACTTCATGCACTTCATTTATATTCTAATAGCCCTTTAATATGCTCTGTGATGTGATATTTTCGGTAGTAGGACCTCGGCATGTTTAGCTCTATGTGTGTCTTTCTATACAGGCATGTTTTTCTAAATGTTCTAAACAATAGCAAATAGAAATGAATTAAACCCTTGCTGCTAAGGAGTATGAAATCTTAGGCGGAGCTGATAGTAATGGATGCTTTCAGCAATAATGACTACTATATTTGCTTAATTAAGTTTAATTTTTTTTTAAAGAAAATTTTGCTGATAGTAT
Source organism: Theobroma umbraticum (assembly GCF_002168275.2). Lineage (NCBI taxonomy): Eukaryota > Viridiplantae > Streptophyta > Magnoliopsida > Malvales > Malvaceae > Theobroma > Theobroma umbraticum. The sequence continues at coordinate 7,097,385 of NW_018397262.1, read as the reverse complement.
TTCAGAAAAATAAGTCAGCAAGATGAGTAGGAAGAGGTTTATGCTACCTGGCTTGCTATTTATGAAACAGAAAGCTTTAAAACTAATAGATTTCATATACCGAAGCCATTATATGTAATGCCAGTACTAGCACCCAAACATGCTTCAAAGCCATTATATGAACCCATTATATGTAATTCAGGCGCTTCCGGCAAGCGATTTTGCCTCTGAAATTAAAAAAAAGAAAAAGAAAATAGTAATTGGAACAGATGTTTTGCAACCTAAAATGTAGAGGATGGATTTTCTCTTACATTCAAAGTAATTTTTGCTTATATATGTATACTTCCTTTTGTCTAAATGGACTTGACAAGGCAAAGAACTTTTTTTTTTTTGAAAGATGATAAGGCAAAGAACTTGATGGTCTGATTAAGCACACTTCTTTAACTGAGAAGGATTACGAGGATCCTTAAGAACATCCTTCTTAGTCCAAAGGTTTCATAAAAAAATGATAATTGCCAGCATCCTATGGTTTGTGTTTTGTGTTGTTTAGTTCTTGTTCCTTTTTTGAATGGCTTAAAGGTCATATTGGAGCTTAAACTTGTTCCTTTTACCACTGAGAGCTTGTGGTGGTTTCTTCACTTATCTCATGTTACTTTTTGGGTTTCAGAAACCATCATGGGACAAAGCAGCCAAGATAATAAAAGAGAGGTCTGAGCATACATCATTTCTCTCCCATGGGATAAATTTGTAAATAGCTTCTTGATTTAGGAATTAATTTTTCACCCTTGCACAGATATGATCCAGAAATAGATGGGCGTATTCTTTTGTCAAAGGTTGATTGCACTGAAGAAGTTGACTTGTGTAGGAGGTATGTCTTTGTTGATGCTTGATCACATGTAAATTGATGCTTGTTGTATGAGAGTTTGATTATATGTCATTATTTGACTACAAACCATATTGTTACGTTTTGACCAGTTTGATGTTGTAGATACATATAAATATATACCACTTTGTAAATTTATCTTGGTTCTAACATAAAAGTATTTTCCGAATGTTGCATCTTTTTCATAGCTTTGCCACAAGTTTAATCTTTTCTCTTTCTCTCTTTCGTCCTTTTCTTTTCTATCAATTGCTATCATGCTCATTTGTTCTGTGTTTCTTTTTCATTAAGGCATCACATTCAAGGGTATCCTTCTATTCGCATTTTCCGAAAAGGCAGTGATTTGAGGTAAACGAAAATATTTTACATATATTTTCTACCCTTATATGTTAATGGTTTAATGCCCCCCACTCACTTTTCCCCATTCGGTCTCACTCCCTCTTTTCTTTATGTTGCTTGTTACTGACAAATTATTATTAGATTCAAACATGTGAAGCTTGTACATGTACTATTCTTTGGGGCATATATTTCACCTTTCACTTTCCTTTGACCACTGACCAGAGGATTATACTTTCTTCTAGGCTATTTAGTTCTGCCGAACCTTCTTTATATTTGCTTTGTAGATTCACCTTGTTGTCTGACTTGTATGTGTTTCAGGGAGGACCATGGACACCATGATCATGAATCTTATTATGGAGATCGTGATACAGAAAGCCTGGTTAAGGTACAATTGCAGTTAGTTTTGAATTGGCTGTTTGCATTTATAGATCAGTTATAGAAATCTTATAAGATAAAGGTGCACGTGTGACCTAATTCAGTTGTCTGTTTCTTCAGACAATGGAAGAATTGGTTGCTCCTATACCACTGGAGTCCCAGAAGCTGGCTTTGGAGGATAAATCCAACATAACAAAAAGACCAGCACCAAAGACAGGAGGATGTAGAATTGAAGGATATGTGCGTGTAAAGAAGGTGATAATTATGGTCCTAAATTAGACTCTGACCATTTGACTTCTTTTACTTGTAATTTCTTAGTCCAATCATTTTTGTTTACCCTTGAGATATGAGCCATAGAAATGTGTGTTGTATCATCCCTTCGATCTCTAAGTGTGCCAATTTTTGGAATTGTTTTTCTTTTTATACCTTAAACTTAAAGTATTAAGTTTGACTTGCACTTCTCAGGTTCCTGGCAACCTTATCATTTCTGCTCGTTCGGCAGCCCATTCTTTTGATGCTTCCCAAATGAACATGTCTCATGTCATAAGCCATCTTTCATTTGGTAAAACAATTTCACCTCGGGTACTGAGTGATGTGAAGCGGTTAATACCTTATATTGGTAGAAGCCATGACAGGTTGAATGGTCGGTCATTCATTAATCACCGGGAGTTAGATGCAAATGTTACTGTAAGTTTGCTTTTTTATATGATCTTTTCTGTTCAATTGTTTATTTTACCTTTTAAGTGTCATGGTGTTGACATGAACATTTTATATGCCTTTCTGTCAAAGCAATCAATGATGCTTTACCTCTGCGGCTGAGTGAGATATGTGTATACCTTGATCAACAATAAAGAATTTTCTGTTCTAAGAGTTTCTTCATAGTCTAAAATCTATAAAATGTACCTAACCAATTCTTGTTTAAATAACTTGTAATTGGTCAAATGAGTGGAGTCAATACTAATTAAAAACAAAATTAAATGTCAAGGTCTCTAGTAGAGATTATGGCAATTGTTACAATAGGAAACCTCGTTAGAGATTTCAGTCCTATTTCTGGCTGCAAAGACAAATAATTGTACCTGGAAAAGAAGGGACTGCCCTTGTAATAGAATATTATATCTGCTGAAATGCTGTTATAGTTTTTTGAAATGTGTAAATCTCTTAATCTACGAGCTTCATCTTTCTTAATTGCATCCACAGATAGAGCATTACCTTCAAATAGTCAAAACAGAGGTGGTTACAAGAAGATCTTCTCGTGAACATACATTAATTGAGGAATATGAGTACACAGCGCACAGCAGTCTGGCACAGAGCATATACATACCTGTCACAAAATTTCATTTCGAGTTATCTCCAATGCAGGTTATTCTTTGAACTGATTAATTATATTTGAGAAGGTTTTACCTTCCATTCTTATTGTTTTTCATTAACATAGCTTTTTTTTATTTTCCTTTTGTACTCAGGTTTTAATAACAGAAAACCCAAAATCGTTTTCGCACTTTATAACCAATGTCTGCGCTATAATTGGAGGTGTTTTCACGGTTAGTAACTTACAACCCCCTCCCCAACAGCCTTTTTCTTTTCCTTTCAAAATTTGCCTTAGAAAACCAAAACTGCGATATTGATGAATCTTCTCTGTGGATTGCAGGTTGCTGGGATTTTGGATTCAATTTTACATAATACAATTAGGCTGATGAAAAAAGTAGAATTAGGCAAAAATTTTTGATAGACGAGTCAAAAAAAAAAAATTGTTATTCTGTAAAGAATTCTAATTAGTGAGGACAATCGAGATGTAGCCCTTTTCACACATGAAATGAAGCACAAGAATTTTTGTTGCAATGTTTGGATGCAATAAACTTACATCTTATTTCTCCTTGAAGTAAAAAATGGAGAGATGTGGTTACCACATCAGTGATTACCCAGGAATGTGATTGTTAGGTACTTGTTTTGTGTATGTTTGAACCCATTCACTTTTTTAAGTGATGGATTGAAATTTGATAATTTAGCTTAGCTGTCAATATGCAGTTTATTAATTGAGTTTTTTTTTTTTTTATAATTTATTGATCGATGGTCTTGTATTGATCTGGTAATTTATTGAAATTTCAGCATTGCTTAGAGCTCGATGATTTTATTTATTTATTCTTTTGAAGTTTGATAGATTTTGTCTGAATGACTTACATGCTTGTTTCTTCCTTGGCAATGGAAGCAGGAAAAAAAATAGAGAACAGAAAAAGCTGGTAAGCAGTATCCACACAGTATACAATCCATTTTTATTTCTCTGTTTACAAACAAGCACACCAAGTACTATACATCTATCACCTTATTCCTTTAGTTTTGACAATAAGTTGTCAGGAAAAAAAAAAACACAGTTGACCATAGTGAACATAAGCTGAGGAAGAACAAAGAAAGAAAAATGTCAAAAAAAGAAAGAAGAAGAAAAACCCAATAGAATCAGAAAAAAGAATTCAAGAAATTAAGAAATCTAATTCATCATGGAAATTCTTCCTCTTAGAATGCTAGAAGAAGAGTTGAAGCAACAAATGCTCCAATTGAACCAGCAACACTCGTGAAGACTGAAGAGGCTGCGTTTTTGTGATTACCCTCGTTGCTTGGTGCTGGTGTCGGGTTAATCTCAACTGTTCCAGCGGGTGGAGACTCGCCAGAGGGGGCCGGAGATGGCATTAAGTTGGTTGAGCCTGAAGGCGGAGGAGAAGGAGGGGCGGTTTCGTTTGTGCTTGAAGAGCCGTTGCTTCTATCAGCCAAGACGACAATCACCAATTTCTCATTCTTTTCACAGTTATCTCGGTTTCCACTGATGAAATAGTAAGGCCCCGAACGGCTCAATGAGAAAACAGTGTGGCCATCCTTGTAGTCGGAGATCGGTGCCTCTGTGCTGCAGTTTTTGTAGGCCTCCGCGGTTACATGAAGCACTGAATCATTGTTCGGTTGGTAGACAAACACTGCAGCATGTCGCCACATACAAGGAAAAATGAAAACAAAGTTACACTATACTAGAACTTAGAACCAATGAATCCTTAGGGATAAACCAATGACTTACCAATGGAGTCTCCAATCTGAAATCTGTTTCTTTCTGCCCATTGGTTATAATTTTCTGCATAGCTGCCATTGTGAAGACCCCAGTTCACTGTGAATTCCCTTGCATAACCATTCTGAATCAGCAGCATGAAAACAAAGAGACCCAACAAATGAAAGGCTTTGCTTTGATAATCCGGTCCAAAAATGGAGTTAGCCATTGCAAAAACAAACAGAAAGGACAATCAAAGACTGGTGTTTGAACCAAAAAATGTAAACTTAAGTGAAGCAAAAGGGGTTGCTACAAATGGGCGCCAAGCCCAGGGTTTTTGTAGGCCAACTTGCATGCAACTTTACAAACTGTGGCAGGGAAGCTTTTGCTTCTTTTCCATATTCTCTTTTCCTTTGGGATTTCTTGGCTTCTGGTGCAAAGCATAAATCTTCACCTTATTATAGTTTGTAAGAGCTGGAGTATTCTTCTGCGCTCTTTTCAATCTTTTCTGTTACTTGCTTTATCATGGGTTTATGCTTTACTTGACCATAAACAAGAATATTCATGTCTTGAACTTTGGGTTAAACCAATTGGCATCTTGTATAACTTATGGGAATTTGGGTTCACATCCCAAAATTTTTTTCTCTAGAATTGTTCATCCTAGGAATTAGCTTGATGAAATGTATTTAGGCTTTGGTTTTACCTTCTTGCAGCATTAGCATTAGAAAAGAGACCAAAATAAAGAAAAGAATGAGTTGGAGATAGAGACAGGTATGCACAGCTTAAATCTGTTTTAGACTCAAGAATTCCTGGTATCTTGCAAGGTGAATGAAGTTACAGCAATGGTGATTTAGTAGCAAAATAGGTCTTCTTCATTTCATCAAGAATAATGTTTTTTGTTTTTTTTTTTGTTGAATTCCATTTCGTTCTCTTATATGCTTATATGCACTTGAATTTTCTGCAGAACTGAAAATGAAGGATGACAGAGAAATAATTGCCCAACTGGTTTAGTCATGGTCATCCTTCCTACCTAGTTAAGGTTAAGTTTGATGGCTTAATTAACCAGTCTTGAATACTAAGGTTTACTTTGTCCTGACCTGTTTAGATTGTCATCAGGGACAAGATCTAGACAAAGTCAGACATGAAATAGATCATTCAGCTACTTAATTTGCTATGTTTGCCATTGTTAAATATTGCTGATTAATCCAGTCTCAGGAAAGTAGAAGTCAGCTGAAATGTCTGAACAACTTGACCAGTTCCTGTTCCCTGACCAACACCCCTCTTGCAGCTACTTAACTCTATCTGCAGAAAGTAAATAGGTAGTCAGATACTGCTAGGAAAAAAATGGGGGACACATATAAAAGCAAGGAGACAGGGGAAACTAAAGGCAATCAGAAAAGGAAAGAAGGATAATGGAGATTATATGCAGCTGGGAAACTGCCCAGTTGTTAAACTTGGGTCCTTAACAAATGATCGAAATGTTACTACATGGTCCTCAGTAAGAAATACTGATGGAGATCGACTACAATTCTAGATTCGAAAGAAATGATCTTAATTTTTTTTTATAAAAGAGAGTATTATGACTCGAAATTAAGATTTTTATTGAAATTCTTTTCACTTTTACCAGTTGAGTTAAATCCGAGCAGAAAGAGAGCCTAAGGACAGTTGGTAAAACAATAAAAGGTAAAAAGAAGAAAATTGAATGGATCAATCTGGCAGCCTGGCAACTTCAACTCCTCTCAGTGCTTTGTCCTTGCTAAATTAGAACCCCAACCAACCAAGCCAGAAAGGGTCCTCTTCAAGTTGGAAAGCATTTATTTATATCTTCATAACTTTGCTGAATAAGTTGGCAAGCATTTTATGAACCAGAACAAATCATATTCCCTGGTACCCACAGGCATTCTTTCTCTAATTACTACTATGTTTTTAAGGGACCCAATGCTGTTCCATGTCCAAACATTTCTCTCCTTACGATCAAAAAGATTAATTGAATAACACAAATGCAATAATTATTCCCACCATTAGTGATGATTAGAGTCATTACCTTCAAAAATTCCCATTTATCATTACAGAGTATTAGCTGTCATTTGAGACATAAGATTTGTAGGCTTTTGGGTTTCATTTTAAGACAATGTCACTCTTCTTCCAAGATCTAAGTTATGACAGAGTTTATCACAAATTTTGGGGAAGTCAAAAGCCAAGAATAGTTCAAGCAAGTTTCCCCATCACCGTAGTCTTGGTCAGCTGGTCGTGGTCATTGTCATTACCCCCATGAACATGGGCACCACCACATCCACCACACCTTGCTGGGGAGAAATGTTCTAAAACTCTCATTTAAAATACCAAGAAAATACAAAAATGGGTAAAAGTGACAACCCAAAAAGGAAATAGAAATAAAGGAAAGTTAGAGAATTACCCAAGAATCATGTGAATCTCATATAAGGAGTAAAAGGCATTAAATTGAGGCAGCAAATGAAGTTAAAAAGAAAGGCAGGAAGATTATAGAGAGAAAAGAAAAGGTCAAATTTAACTAGAGGCAAAACATAGGTGAGAAAAGTCAAGTCAACATGAACATAAAGAAGAAGCTTAGAATTTTTTTAGAAGCAATAAGTTTTTATTTTTGGGGATTTAATTTAGAACATGAAAAATGAAAAAAGGGTGGCAGTTAAATATAGACAAGGACAGAGAAACAAGAGGGAGACGGTTAAACTTAACGCATAAAACGGCCAATTGTTTTCTTTTATGTCCTTGTGTTTGTGAGATGGCTAACTTTCTTACAACCACCATGGCTGCCACCACCACCACCCACCAAATAAACCCATAATTAACCCCCAAAAAAAAGCCCAAAAAAGAAAAGAAGATTTCTTTTGTTTTATTTTTGTTAGAAAAAAAGGAAAAAAAAAAGGGTCAAGGAAATTCTCCTTCTTTTTGTTCTTTGAAGAGCTTGACTTGGCTGGCCCCCCCATTTTCTCAACTTTTTCCTGCATTTCTTTGATATTTCCTTTCTGGGTAGTTCTTATTCTGATCAAAGGTTACAGCTTTTGGTGGCTTCTTTTTTGTGCCAAAAAGGTAAAATAATTTATTTCTTCCTTTACGTTTTTTTCTTGGTAAATGTGGGGGGCTACTGCAGAACCTGCTGATTCTTATTATGAGGTTCGGCCTGAATGCACTGATGTTCCAAGAACCAGATTTAAAATCAAGGTTTGTTTTTTTCTTTTTGTTTTTAGTTGAAAAAAAAATGAAAATTTGGACACCCTTTGATCTTAATTTGGACCAATGATTAAGAAAATATTGGAAAGGAAGCATCGTTTATATAATGTGGTTCATTGGATAATATATTTGATTAGATTTATGTGAAAAAGGTTTTTTTTTTTGTTTTGTTATTGGTTCTAATTTGATTGAATTTTAGCTCAAGTGAGTTTATCCAATTGAGGGCTTTTCATATGGATTTGGTAGTATGAATTTGAGATTTGATCTTGAATTTGTAGATATATAAAACAGTAAAGTTTTAGAAGCTTTGTTTTATGTGGTTTCTTATCATGATCAATTCACTGTCAAGTCAATGTTTTCATGGCCAAAGTTTCTGCTTCCAGTTTAACGAATATGGTTTCCTTTTAACTTTGTTGATTATGTAAATGAAGCTGCAATATTAAAAAAGGGGCTGTGACAGCCTGATTAGCTTTCTGCTACATGATTCTGATTCATTGAAGATGCTTTTGTTTTTCTTTGTTTATGTAGCCTGGTAAAACTCTAAGTGCAAGAAAATGGCAAGCTGCATTTTCTCCGGACGGGCATCTGGATATTGGCAAAACTCTTCATCGAATCCAACGTGGGGTAAGTGCATATTCATGTTCAAAAAGATTTTTTCTTTCTTGTTAGTAGATTACAATTGATCAAATGCAAGTGTAGTTTTGCGGAATGCATTGGATATACAAGTTTCCAGAGTAATTCATTCAAACTTCTATAGTCGTCTGATGGCCATCCTTATATATCAGACTTGAAAGCTACATGGATTATTTGGTTGCTTCTTTTTCTGTGACAGTCGTTCATATATTTAGTATCCTGTGTAGCTAGCGCCGTTTCCACCTAGAATTTAGTTTTTAGTAGGTCTTAGTTGCTGTCATAAAAAAAATGTACTAGTCAGCAAAACCAGAATTGAAATATAGATTGTTTTTATTTTTTATTTTGTATACTATTGGTGAGAATTGATCCAGATATCTTAATGCTGAGCCTTCTATAGTCGTGCTTGTAAATGATGTAGAACATACAAATTGTATCCATGAAAGAGTATGGATAGTTTATCACTGCAAAAGATCAAAAGCAAACTCATCAGTATGTGTTCTATGTAACTTATGTTAATCACGCTGGATGGCAGCATTATATATATATATATATATATTCAGCAATGCAACTGGACTGCATATTCTGACATGTATTATGTCTGAATCTTATCCGTAGAAGAGCATATGCATATATGCGGTTGAGTAAGGTTATGTTTATGTATGTTTAAATGCATGTTCATGTTTGTACTTATTTGTTGTGGTCTCTATCTATCGCTATTATGGTTTTTTGTTTGGGCAACATAGGGGATCCATCCCTCGATTAGAGGAGAAGTTTGGGAATTTCTACTTGGCTGTTATGATCCTAAGAGCACATTTGATGAAAGGGAGCAGATACGGCAGCATCGAAGGTAGTCCACTCCTCCTTTTTTTGTAAATTGGTACCATTAGGTTATGGAATGTTTGAGAGATCGGATCTCTGCTGGACCTCTTTCCTCTCCAGGAGATCATTTGCTGAGTGTTGTTTTCTCACTTCTATATCTCAGGGTGCAATATGCTAGATGGAAGAATGAATGTCGTGACATATTTCCTGTTGTTGGAAGTGGCAAATATATTACAGCGCCTGTAATCACCGAAGATGGTCAGCCCATTCAAGACCCCTTAGTACTTTTAGAAACAAATCCAGGCAAGTTACTGGCACTTTACCTGCTTAAAATAATATTTTGCTGAAAGTGAATAAACCAGGTATTAATATTTGATGAATTATTCAGGAGCAAATGCTAATGGTTCAGAAATGGTGAAGGAGCTGACCAGTCGTGGTCCCTTGGACAAGAAAGTAATCCAGTGGATGCTTACATTGCATCAAATAGGTTGGTTGTTGTTTCTATTTTAAATGCATGTCTCACTTTGATTTGTTGCTTTCTTCTCTTAGTCATGATGACATTCCTTGAATTTATGTTTCTATCAGGTCTTGATGTCATTCGCACTGACAGGACTTTAGTATTCTATGAGAAGCAAGAGAATTTGTCAAAACTTTGGGATATTCTCTCTGTTTATGCCTGGATAGATACCGATGTTGGCTATTGTCAAGGTGAGTAATTATATAAAGTTTTGTTTCCCTTACTGGGATGGCCTTCTTATCTGATGATAATAGTTTCCATATTGGTAACTGCCTCAATCAAGTGAACCTTCGATTTACTTATTTATGTTATTTTAAAATGCCATTAGTTTAGGCACTTTGTTTGACTTGCTTAGCGTATGATTGTAGCATGTGGTTGACATTGTGGTGACTGCATATAACTATAGGTTTATAAGTTTAAAAACCATTACGAAAGCCTTTGAATTTAGTTATCACATCTAGATTTTGCTAGTATTTCTAATATGGTCTTTTATTCATCAGATTCATCTGTTATTAAAATCAAGATTTACATTCCATTCTTTGCTAAATAAAAAAGTTGCCTATTCCTGGTATTTTCCTTTACGACCTTCCAGTAACTAACCCTCTCCCTATCATAATTTCCATTTGCTCTACCTCCCTTTGTAACCGAGGGAAGAATAATTTTTTTATGTACAATCTACAATCAAATTCTAATTCTGAAAGCTAAATTCAATACATTGTTCGGCAGGAATGAGTGATCTTTGCTCCCCCATGATTATCCTTCTTGAAGATGAAGCTGATGCATTTTGGTGCTTTGAACGTCTGATGCGCAGATTGGTATTTTTACTTACCATTTTACTGCAGATCTATGACAGCATGATGGCTTATCTTTACATATGCATTAAGTCCATTTTCCTGTATTGAACTAAGTTCGAGCTTCAAGTGGGTTTATTTTATGTTTATGTATCTTGAAGTTGATAACTAAGTTTATCCTTGTTAGGTGCAATTCTGACTCCTAATCCTTAGGATCTTTTAAGGATTCTTATATGTGCAGTGTGAGAATGCTATCTGTAAGTACTGGTTGTGTTCAAGATTGTCTACTCCAATAATTCCTACTCAGTCATTCTACGCGCTTTGGAATAGGGATGCATTTTGCCTCCCTGTGGATTCATTTTACCGGCTTGCTTTTATAAATTGAACTTTCTGTGCACCATTGGCAGATTTTACTATTATGTCTTTCTTATCTGCCACATATCATTGCATACGTTTTATAATGGCTGGTTGACACAAGATTGCCATTGATAGATATTGTCCTTTATCTTGTCAGACCTTGCTTGTTCTGTCTATTTGGTTTTCTCTTCATTTGATCCATTCAAAAAGAAACATCAGAACGGCCCAAAAAAGCAGATTTGTGTATGCTGAAAGTCTAACCTCAAAGAATTGGTTTTATAGGAAGTATTTTATCCATCTTTGCTATTAAAATCACGCTGCTTTGTTAATTTATCACATAAGGTGTATTTCAGTATGATCAATTAAATATGACTCTTCAATTTACCATAATCATTTCCTTTTAAGGATTTTCTTGTTTTCCGCTTTATTACCAGTTTCTTATGATATGTGTTCCTATTTTAAATCTTAAAGCGAGGAAATTTCAGATGCACTGAGAGTTCAGTTGGGGTGGAGGCACAACTTAGTAATTTGGCTGCTGTAACTCAAGTTATTGATCCAAAACTTCATCAACACTTAGGTAAGAAATGAAATTCATCGTGTTATGCATTATGCTTTCTTTGCACATGTTGTATGAAGATCATTATTTTCTTTTTCCTGTACTGGTTTGCAGAGACACTGGGTGGAGGTGACTATCTCTTTGCTTTTCGAATGCTAATGGTTTTGTTTCGTCGAGAGTTCTCATTTTGTGATTCATTGTATTTATGGGAGGTACGTTCAACATTTCCAATACCATCATCTGATTTTATTGAATTCGAAATATATGATGAAATGCTTTGTAAATTACCTGATATCATTCTTCTGAAACAATACACATTTCCATGATAATTGTGATTGTTTCTGACTCCAATGATTTTATAGAACTGTTTGTTTATGATTTGGCTTTTTCAGATCTTAGAAAATTAAGTTGATAATAAATCTTAAGGAGCGATTCTTATGAAACATTTACATGGATATTTCCTTTGTATTGACTTAGTTCTTTAACCTGTGGTGTGACTGGTTTTCCAAGGAATAAAGATGAACGGAAAAAAGATAAAATTCCTATGAAATATCTTTATACGTTGGAGAAGGTTGCACCAATTATTAAAATTTGTGACTTTCATGAAGCTGTTTTAAGGAGTGTATTCAAGATGCATCCAGGGACATTGAAGAAAAATCATTTTCACCTTGGTGATGTTTTACAATTCATAATTACTTGTGGGCTAACATAAGCATAAATGTTTGGTTGTGTTATGTCAAGCACACTGTACAATTTCATGGTTAACGTGAATCAATTCTGTGTTTATAGTATCTATACTTCTGATCCAGTATGCTTCACATGAATTTACTCATAATGTTGATTTGTCTGGTTACCTAAACTTTCTACAGATGATGTGGGCTCTGGAATATGATCCTGACTTGTTCTCTCTGTATGAAGAACCTGGAACAAATGTTGAGAAGGCCGAGGGTTCTAAAGGAAAAACAAAGTCAATACGTCAGTGTGGGAAATATGAGAGAGAAAATATGAAAATTAAAAGCTCAGATGCTCCCCTCCCCATTTCTGTTTTCCTTGTAGCCAGTGTCTTAAAAGATAAGAGCTCAAAGCTACAACAAGAAGCTCGGGGCCTGGATGATGTAGTTAAGGTCAGCTTATATTTTTTGCAGCTTTTACTCTAGGATTTCTTTGGGAATTGACCTGGGACTTCCCATTATGCATTGCTGAAGTAGGTGTCTGTCCATGGGTAGGACCTTCCAAAACCCTGAACTCTTGCTTTGGGTCCTGATGAAGCCTTATATCTGTATACTTTATCTATCAAAATTTTCCCTCTTTTTGTGGGACTGCTGCAACTTTTATCCATTTTATGTTGTACTAGTGCTCTACCTGTCTCATTTTCTTGTTTTTGTTCTTTTTCAGATACTGAATGACATAACTGGAAATTTGGATGCCAAGAAAGCTTGCACTGGGGCAATGAAACTTCATAAAAAATATTTAAAAAAGGTACTTCTATTTCCTCGTTTCCTTTTAATTATGGCATTGAAATTCCTTCATTGCGTGAAAGGCAAAAAATTAGCAGCATAGCATAGTAGGCAGTAGTACTCGAGTTCATACTCATTTGTCAAGTTTTTCTGGTAAATCTTTGAACTCCACTCTTTCATTTCATCTTGTGACCACAGGCCAAGAAGACATAGCATAAGCTAAACCATGTGACGTTTTCCGCCCAGTCATGAAATAATGAGAATTTTTCTTGTATACCACGACTTGATTTGGGAGAAGATAATTCATTTACTTCCAGATGAATCCTGGCTCAGAGATTACAGTATTTTATAACTGCTCCAACCATCAAATGTTTTGCTATATATGTGATATCAACCTTCCACATTACTTGTATACGAAAACACTGTTTACCGGGTCTCTATACAAATCCATTGTTGTATAGGCATATCTTGTGTTTTGTAACCATTCAAATTTCAATGAAATACAAAGAAAATTAGCTGCTTATGGATGAAGTCTCCATACCCTCTTCATGAGAAAGGAAAAATTACAGAACTATTCTACTTGCCATATGAAGGAAAAGCACATACAAAAAGAAAAATGAATGGTGAACACATAAGTCACTTTAGCTACTTGTGAGAGCTACTAATATCAAAATTGAACGACCATAACCTTTGGATCAAGCAATAAACAATTGTAAGTGACAATTAGCTATCTTAACTTTATTATGTTCTAATAAATGAAGTAAACTTGATAGAAAAATGCTATTGGAAGAATCCATCTTCAGTGGGACTGTTTTGGCTCAGAACAAAACAATCTATTTTCTGTTAATGGTGGGTTTTTCTAGGTGAAGTTATGAGGTGAAAAGAGTTCTGTAAAGAGTAAAGCATTTCAGAACATACCCTTAATTTCCATGCAGCATGAGTACGGATTCTGAAAACAGATAGGCATTGGAAATAGTGCACGGGACATTGCTTGGGAACCATGGCAAAATTCTAAGCATTTGCCCTTCATAGTCCCAAAGTCACCACGGTCACTTAAAAGACAGTTTTGGTCATGAACTGTTGAATGTAAAATCACTTTTTTTTTCTGTGTGAATATCAACGAACTTTCTTGACTTGAATGTGAAATGTTGATTCGAGGCTATTGTCATGACTAAAAGTGAAATTACTACAATGTCCTGCCATGACTGCCATGATTTGTCTATTACCCTTTTCATTGGCTTGTTCATCAACTTCCCTAAAACATTCTTACAAAACAGCTCAAGAGACCAAATGGAAGTTCTAATTTGTCTTTTGCAGTAAAAAAAAAAATACTATATACCAGAAAGCCAAAAGATGGTTGTCCGAAGTATTACATTGGAAAGGCCTTGTCAGGCAATAAATAATATCTACGGTACAGCTCAAGCACAAATTATCATAAATTTTTCTGTTTTTCACAATTGTTAGAGTCTCCTCATCTCTGCACTTCTTGATGATCAAATTTATAGCAGAAGAAGCCTTCTTCAAGTTGTAGTTGCGCATTGCTCTCCATCCTCTATCCACCCATGTCACATCAGCATTATTTCTTTTCCCAGAAAGAAAGCCAAGCAAATTCTAGTTATAAAGAGATCATCATGATTCATGGGGTTGTTCAAGATGTTGAGTTTTAAATCATAGAAGCAAAAATATAATGTATATAAATTCTTACCAAAGCTAATACACTACAAGAAAAAAAAAGGACCCTTCAAAGATCATAAATGGAAACGGTCTGTCATGAGCAAGAAAGTCAGAATAGCTATGAAGATAGCAGCCGAGGAGGAAATGCGAGAGCTGTGCCCTGCACTCCTTGGAAAATCATCAGGAAGAGCACATTCTTCCCCATTGAAGAACACCTTTGAAGGGAATCCATCGCCATGTCGAATGTTTATTCCTGGTGTATGTTTCTTTGTGAATGAAATCACAGATTGTTGCTTTCCAGGGACTCTCGGATCATGTCGTTTAGTCCCATTTCTCTCTGCCACCAAGTAATTCAAACCTGGCAAACCCTGGAAAAAAATGGTATTCTTAACGGATTGCAGTTTTGTTCCATTGAAGGAATAGACATTTTCATAACCCGGGAAAGCCTTGTTCATTTGAACAGCAGCGAACCAGTCCTCAAATGGCAAATCTCCCCAATTAAACAGGGTGATCCGAGCTGTCCATCCGGTCTTGTAATCAGAGTTAACATGCCAATTTATACTAACTCCGCAATTGTCAGGGCAAGGCAACTTTTTAGGAACAGCCCTGTGCTTGAGATGGGCAAAGGCTTTAGCTTTTGCTGTCCTGTTTTCAAAAGGAACAAGTAGAGCATCTGCTGGGAGAAGCATCGAACGCCCGTTGGGGTTGCAAGTATCCGTATCAATATTATCACAGCCGCAAGCACAGGTACTGCATGGAATGGCAGAATCGTTGTAGTAAGCTGAGAAGGAAACACAGCACTTGGTTTTCTTCTTCTCTGGCTTGGTAATGTTGCAGACAACTTGCCAACTTGCAATAGCACTGGTCGTGGCCTGGAGCCCGGTAGTGTCAGGAAATTCTGTTGGATCAACTCTAATTGGAGGGCCACATTTGTATTGGGGATTGAGTACCCCAGTAATGTTCCATCTTTGTGGTGGATACAAAGCAGTCTTGCTGGTATCAGGAGGCAATTTGTATACCCTTAATTGGAAAATTGACCTTGCTTTGCTTTCATCCATCAAGGGTGGCAAGAGGGTGCCATTCCTGCAACAATAAGGAATCTTGCCAACCGTGGTATCATTCGCTCTATCAGCTGGTAGATCAGCAATCACAGGCTTTTTCTGGCAATTCATGACTTGACTGAAATCAAAGTCCTTGAGGTATTGCCCTGCTAGGCCATAGATGCAATCAGAGTAATCGATTTTGTGAGTGTAGGCTCCTCTCATGGAGTAAATGAACTCCCCTCTCATCCATTCCCAAGTCAAGTTCCAGTGATCAAGGCGGCTTAAGGGGCTGTTGTTATCCATGGTTACTTGGGCGACATAGCTACCTTCATAAGCTTGAAGAACATCATACATGAAGTTGAGATCCCCATATTGCCTAGGCAAGTACTTGCCCCTCACAGGCTTGGCCTTGAATTTGGGATTCTTTTTGCAACATACATGCATGTACGTGGCTGTAAAATCAAAAATATTATCAAACAATTAGTATTTTCTAAGATTAAAATTACCTGTTTAATTAAGATTTTAGATCCCGTCCTTCTAAATTTATTGGAAAAATTAAAACGTATATATATGTCTAAGTAATTGTATCTAATCCAAAGATTATATTAAGAGTCCACTAACGAAAAAATAAATAAAGAAAGAAAGTTCAAAAGTATGCATGCATAGCTTCTTCACGTTGGAACACCACGCATGAAACAAAACCTAAATATCAAACAAGGAAAAGAAACTTACTATGTTTAGTAGGCTGGGGGCAGTTCCAGCCATCGTTTGCCAGCCTGATCGTCTTAGGCATCGGAATCACCTTCTCTTTCAACCCAAACATGGTGCCGGTGAACTCAACCTGCACGGCAATCTGGTTATAATCCCCAGCAGTGTCGATGGACGTCTTGAGGTCCGACATGGGGTACCCTGACAAGGTTGTTCCATTCCCAACAGCCACCGGAAAATCTCCGCTGCCGTCTATGACGACTGCGTTCGTTGCAGACACCAATATCTCCCTATGTTGAAACCCTACGAACATCTTCCATCCCTTTACCTCTTCTGTTCCCGCATTCATTATGGTGGCTATAGACTTGAACGCCCATGATTGAGCTGTAATGTTCTTTACGTGGGGATACTCTTTATTCCTTGACGTGAAAGCGTAGCTCAAGAATACGCCATTACAATTGTCTTGGCCCGGTGGTGGTGCCGCCACCGGATCACTGTAGTCATCGGTGTTATCTTGGCCGTAACAGAGCTGAATTCTTAAAGAGATACAGAGAAATGCAAGACATAAGAGTTTCATCCAAGGCATTTTCATGCCTGCTTTTGCTTTTTTTTAAAACCTTTTCTTTTTTGATGTTTTGTTTTGTTTTCTATTTTGTTAGTTTATGATGAGAGGCAAGGCCAAAGGCAGGGGAGGGGGTTTGCCGCGCGGTGACGACGCGGCAAGGGGAGAGGGGGAGGGAGTTCTGAGTGAAACCCTACGAAGTTTAGGGATGAAAGGGTTATAAGGGGAGAAGAAAATGGGAGATTGAGTCAAGCTAAATTCTCTTCCTCTTGTTTTTGCGGTTGGTTCGGACAGGGGAAACAGGGTGGTGCTTTCTTCTTGTAGTGAAAAAAGCAGAACAGGTATCTAGTTTTGCTATTTTTAGTGTGTGGTTGATGAACTATGTCGTTTTTGGAGGTTGGCTAAAGGTAAATTTTGAGTTGTCAATGCGTTTTTGGTTTTCTCTAAACAGATGATTGGTGTGGAATGCTTAATTAATTTTCATAAAATATCTAACCGTATTTGTTACGAAATCTTATTTTTGATAGATAAAGAGGAGTTCTGAGTATATAAACATCGACTTTATATATTTCATTACATTAGTTTTTGGTAAAAAGAGTAATGATCTCGTGACATATTGGCTGAACTAAATCATGCAGGTTCATGTTAAACACATTTTTCATTGCTTGAACAATTTTATATGTTCTTTATGATGTTGCCTTGCTCGATCTTATTAATTGCATTAAATTAATAAAATTTTATTGTTAACGTATGAAAAAGGTTCTTTTTGAGTGATAAATTTACTGAAAACAGAGGAAAAACAGAACTGACAAGCAAAAACATCATATGCCACTGCTAATGGAAGATTAAAGAGCAGCAGAAAAATTAACCTCAGAAACTATGGTATAGACTAAAGCAGAATTATGAGCCCGGACCTAAGGAACCTTTTGTTTCTTTTGGTATCTTGTTCACAAGGAAACATGCCCATGGTTAAGAGCCATAGAGACTGCAGAGCAAAACAATGTCCAGCAGCAAAATTTTATTTTTTTTATACTATTTCTGATCATATTACCCAGGAATTATAGCAGCATGGGTGGCATGATTAGAGAGATTTGGCAACTATTAATCTATGGGACTTGTAAAGAGGAAAGAAAGAGGAAGAAAAAGCAATACTTATTGATGGCAACAAGAACAGCAAGAACTAACTGCTACGTCCCATTAAGTTCCAGCAGGGTCTAAACAGCACACCATCTTTATTAACAAACCTCACCACATAATCACATCAACCATCTAAAACCAAACCACTCGATCCTACTGATGACTATAAAACCGACCCCTAATCTCCATCGTCGCACCTTATTGCTATGCAGTTAAGCATCAGCAGTCTCAGCAGAATCTGCAGCAGCCAAGATCAGCTCTGGGTGAATGTTTCCCACATATGTTCCATCAAGTGCATTAGGCAATCCCAATGATTGCAGAGCAAGATGGGCTGCCTTTTGCCCTGATATCATCATGGCTCCAAATGTTGGTCCCTGCAGAATCAAAAGCAATGCAATATGTTAACAACAGGCCATTGTAAGATCACTGTCTTCTCTCATAACAACTCTAAAGCATGCATTTTAGAGGATGAACTAAATTCAGCATGATTCAGAATCAAACAGAATAAGAATGATCGTGTAAGTGAAAGTTACCATTCTTGGGGATCCATCAATCTCTGCAACTTCCATTCCAGTAACAATCATCCCAGGCACAACTTCCCTAGTCAGCCTCACAATAGCATCCTCAGCTGTATTCATATCCAGTGCCTTCATCCCCGGCACGTTATCAATCATCCCAATGCTCTTCAACCTCTTGACCCCAGTGGCTCCAAATGGCCCATCATGACCACAAGAGCTCACCACAACCTTGGCCTCCATGACGTTAGGGTCCATGCAGGACTGTGTGTCATGGTTCATTGAAACCAAGGCCCAATTTGTGACAACACCACCAACTCTTCCTTCCTTCACTATCAAGTCCTCTGCCGCCACAGCATTGAACAGCTTCACATTGGGGCGAGCTAGAAGCTTGCTCATGATGGTGGATGTGAACAGGGCTGCATGCTTGATCACCACATAGTCGTCTTGCTCATCATACTCAATTCCAAGTTCATCAAGGAAGCGATGAGCTGGTTTGCGTACTACCTGCATTAACATAGAATTTTTAATCTTTTTAATGAACAACAGTAGAATCTAAGGCCTTGCCTTCAAATTGGATCTTTCATATGTCTTCGAAAAAGAGAAAACCCTGAGCTATTTTATCTCTTTTTGTTATCTCTCATCCCTAAGATCCATTGTTTAAGTTATTATGATTTAAGTTAAAAACAAAAGATTTACGCATGTCAAATTCAATTTTGAGATTCACAGATTTAAGAGATGTATGAATGCTACACAATCCGCTGTTGATTGTTTTTCTTATTACCAATATCTGAATTCTTGTAGCAAAAGAAATTCATAGAAAAGATTTCAATATGTGACTGTTTTTCACATTACCATGGCGGAGAAAAGCTGTCCTCCTAGCCAGGCACCACCTCCGGGGCTAACAGATTGCTCAACAATAGCGACCTGTACGGACGGGTTCTTGCTAAGCTCGTAGGCACAAGATAGCCCTGCGGAGCCAGCACCAACCACCACCACATCAGTGTCAGCGTGGGCGATCATGTCCATCATGTACCTACGCGTCATCTCACGTGACACGATGGATTCCTTGATGGGGTCAAACCTGAAATTGTTCAGGTCATACGGTGGAGGTGATGAGGCTGCAGACATGGAAACTGATGCATTGCACGGAGAGGACTTTGCCTTGAGATGGAAAGAAAGTGGTGGTATGGGAACCCCATGGAAGGAAGACTCAAAGAGGGAAGTGTTTCTGTAAAGTTTGGTAGAGGAAGTGAGAGTAGTAGCTACGGATGATGCCATCACTGCCTGAGAAAAAAACAAGAAAGGGTGATCTTTTTGGGGTTCCTTTGCAGCTTAGAGCTGAGAAGATAGCAAAAAGAAAGTGAGGAGATATAGCAGTGGAAAGTGAACAAAATATCTGAGAGGACACTTGGGAACAGGATAGGATTTGAAGGGTCTAGAATCGTTAGGATCCTCTTGTTGAAAGATGTGATCGCCCTTTTTGCAGGGTGAGTTACGTCATTCAAGAAAGTACTTTGTCCTTTTGGTGCGTTTGGCTTTAGCCAATTTGCAGGCGACCGCTGTATCTGATCCCCACTTTCTGCTTTCTTTGTCGTGTGGGATTGTCTGGCACACCCTTCTGTTGCTCTTTTGTCACCAAGAGCTCAACTTTTGGTCATCTTTTTGACACTTAATTTGTTGCACTAGGAAGGTAGACAACTTGACAATACTGCCTTGGATTCTTCATGTGAAAGGCATAATAATTGTTCATATATATGCACTTTCCAAGCTTGCGAAATAATTTGGCAAGTGTCTACATGCATCTTACAAAGATAACAATCACATATTTCATTGTCAAATGAAAACTTCACAACCCTACTCTTCAAGAACTTCATTAATGGTGAAATTGACACATCACTAATATGCGATAGCAAAAGGGTTATCCAAGTTTTGATTTAAACCCTTTTGCAAGAGAAAAATAAACACCTTTATTAATGGTAAAAATGGCACCATCTGGCAACCAAAGGAACACTAGGGAAGAAGGTTGGCCATGGTAGATTCCCCACAAATCCAAACTAGAAACTTAAAAGAGAAAAAAGGGTTGTCATTATTTGAAATATGAAGCAATCTTCAAGGTATAAGATTAGTGAGGCACGTCCCCAAAATAAAGACTAAAAATGCCAAAGAGGAAAGAAAGTGATGGAAGAGAGATTTGATGGAACTTTTGCATTGACAATGGCAACCCCCAAATTTGTCCTCTTTATAGAGCTAAAATAATAATATCACAATTTAACAGAATGTATTTCACCATTTTGAGTTTTAACTTGTCTTTTGTTATCTTTTCCTCAAACCTTTAAAGAATCAAAACAAATAATCCTTATTTAATATTAGTGTCTATTAATACTTACTCTTTTCATCTCTAAATATTTTTCTTTCTGATGCTCTTGTAAAATTAAATTATAATTATAATTATAATATATTTTGTTTTAAAAATTTATTTTTTTATAATATAGATGTTAATATGAAAAAAAAACAAATAATAAATTTGTAATATAAAAAAATAAAAATAGTAATATTGGGCTTTTCTTTATTCCCTCCTTGCCTCTGGGCTGGGTATTGGTGCAACTTGGAAGCACTCATCTCATTCAAAGTCTCAAACTAGATTGTTGGGCCTCCTTGGACTAAATAACCCTTTTCATGAGCTTTGGGCTGAGTTCAAATTTAACATAAAGAAGTTTTGAGGTAATGGGCTTGGGTTCTTTCCAGCACAAGATAATAATCTTCGCATCATGTAGAAAACTAAAATATTTTTATGTAATAACACCTCGCTTTTTTTAATGGACAAGCAAAACTAGAAGAAAAAAAAAACATCTTATTTGGATTTAACATTTTAAAAATATCTTAAGACTTGGAGATGTATCTTCTTTGCCTTCCTAAGTTCTAAAATAGTGCATAAGTACACTTGTTAGCCAAAGTTTGCAAAACCCATCTCTTGTAATTGCTTACACTACATTGTGTTTATGTCATGCTAAGCGTTTGTAAAGAAGTGTTGTATTCTATTACACTCGCATTTCGAACTCTCTGGTTGGGAAGATGCACAAGCAAGAGGATTGTGTTCATGTCATGCCAAGTGCTTTTAAAGAAGTAGGTAGAATATTTCGATTTCACACCTAAGAGAATTAGGAAAACCTTATAAGTGTGGATGTTGAATACCTCAATTGATTAGTATTTTGAGAAGAAGACAATAATCCGTGACAAAGTAGTATCGGAGTAGATCCAACCTAGATATGATCCATACCCAATATTTTCAAAAGAGAGACAGGTATGATGATCGACAATAGTGAAAACATTGTCAAATTGAAGGGACAAAATATCAAGTCAAAGTATTTTAAAAGAAGTAAGATGTATCAATTTCATATCACATAATTGAAAAAGTTTTAAAAAATTTATTAATGCGAATATTGCACACCTTGGTTGACCTTTAGGAGAGAGTATTAGGATAATTCTGCAAACTTCTACACACCTCAATAGGTTTATCTTTAGGAGAGAATGACACTTACATGAGAAGATGCACAAGCAAGGGATAAAATATGCTTCTTTTCCTTCACCTTTTTGGCTGGAATATAACATTACCAGATAATGCTCATGTCAATTCAATGAAAAAATCATCTTAGAAATGAGAATATAGTTATTCCTGGCTGATATTCGTTCATCTCTAATGGAATATTTCTACTATTATTGCATATATCTTAGCAGCTTAGGGCATAAAACTCCACGACTCGCATAACCATGACCACTTTTGCCCTAATTTTTCATACCACAAGCTTGGCCTGCTCCCTTAAGTTTGCCAATATTTTTATAGATTGCATTAGTTTTTCTGGTAGGTGAATTCATTGGCCTCTGATGCTTTGTTCAGTCTGTTGACTAACATCCCCCAAGCACTTTTCAAACTCCTTGAGATCCTCGCAGGCAATTTTCATTTTCAGTTTCAGATTTAAGTATTATTGTAGAAGCAACGTTTTGAGCAAACAAGAACAGGGTCGCAACCAATTACTGAGGCAGTGAGGCTGGAACAGAAGAAAAGAAGCAGGGAGCAGAAACCAGAGACCAGAGACCTAATGCTCTTAAAGCAAGTGCAAGAACCGGCACAAAAAATCTCTCCCTATAGCTCCACATTACCAAACATGATCATATCTAAGATCCATACAACCAATAGCCCAAATAAATCTTGTGCTTCATCAGATGATTAGATAAACCCAAACAAAAAATGCAGAAGATATTCAGATGACTAAAAGACCACTTGTTTAACTTTGAGTCATAGAGAAACAAACTTTTATAGATAGCATAATCATCCAACAGTACATAATTGAGGGAACTAGAAAGCACAAGAAATACAAGATGCATATGTTGTTATGAAACCAACATGGAGATGATATAAGACCATAGATATTATCCTAATCAGATAGAATTTTCTGCTACACAAGGTGCGTGACTTAGCAGAAAAATTTAAGCAGCTGCATCTTAGAAACCATGGATTTTGATGTTCTCCTTCTTCACAACGCCAGCCTGGTCCAAAAAGAAAGACAATGAAGTTTAGGAACTTGAACACCACACTGCATCAGATTCACTTTTGTTTATCATCACATGTGACATTGAAATATTCAAGAAGCAAAAACAATTACCTGAACAAGGAAGGTGGAGACATTCTTTCGCTGGTCACCTTGAAGTTGAATAACCTGAATATAAACAGCAATACAACAAACTTAACCACTGGGCACCAATAACAGATATTGACAAGGTTAATAATCTCTTACGGGTTATACACACACCTGCCCTAATTCAGGGTCCTGAACCACGGTGCCATTGCAGCAAAACTCCTTCTTAAGGTCTTTAAGTATCTTGTTATAGCTGAATTCTTTCTTCAACCCCTGGACAGTTGTCAGGCTTTTCCTACCATTCCGCTGCTGGATACGAATGTGAACATACTCCTTTGCACCGGCACCTGAGTCCTCAGCATTTGCATCAGCAAAGGGATCTAGCACAACAAATACAAAATACAAGTTAAACCCATTTTAACAACAACAGACAAATCAACAACAAAGATGTACAATGGGACTTGGGAAGTTAGGATCCAAGCATACCAAAGGTAGTAGGAATCTGGACGTCGAGATCAGACATGAAACTTAGTTGATCAAAGAGGCCTAACAACCACAAGCTCAGACCTAAATATGCAAGGCAATACCCACATCAGATATGAATTTATATATCACCATCAAGAATAAGAATAATATACACATAAAATCAAAAAATAAAAGGAATCCTAAATTCCATTTGGCAACCAACCAAAGTGGGCATCTCATTCCCTTCTATCAACAAGTTAACAGAACAAACAAAAGCCTTACAAACCTCACAAAAAATAAATAAAAGAAATAAGTATCTGATCATTGTTAAATCTAAAACCATTAGCTAATCTGGAAACAAGTATAATCATAACAAGATTCAAACTTGTACCCAATCCCTCCCAACGAGGATTAAAGTCTTCCCTATTTGGTCTTCCACTTTGTCAAAGATACCAAAAAAGAAACAAAACAACACGATATTTTACCCCCAAAATTTTCTAATTTATGCATTAAGGGGCCAAATCTTAACCAATTAGCTACAACCTCATTCCAGAAATCATTACAATTAATCCAAAAAGCACAACAAAAAGTCAATTACCATGTTTACAAAAACCAAACATCTAAAAACTCAGTATTTTAGATTAATATTCTTTTTCAATCCAACCAAACTATACACAAACATTACAAAACAAAATCCCAGACCTAAAAAAGTAACCTTGAATCTTAAATTCCGTTCATTTCTTTCAGCCAAAAAGATTCTTAATCTGATCTAAATACAAACAACTAGCATACAAATTAAAGACAAAAAGGGAGAAATCTCGATCATATATACAAAACCCATGATCAGAAAAGCTCTAGATCAATCACCGACTGAAAAAAAAATTGATCTTTAACCTACAAAAACAATAGAATTCAGAGGAAAATTAGAGAAGATATATAGGAAATTTACCTGATCCGGGGATTTTAGGGCTTTTGTTAGATAATTGAACTTCGGATTACGAGATAATAATGAAACCCTAAAAATCGGATAAAGTCTGAGAGGCGTTCCTCGGCGTGGTAGGGGTGGTGGTGGAGTTTAGCTTTTTCGTTTGGGTGGAGTGGAAATTAAAAGGAGAGAGTTTTACCCAATAATTTATTTAATTAAAAAAAATTAAGGAAAAGACCCTTTTTTTCTTTTTGTGGGTATTTTTGGGATTTTAATAGGTTGCACGCAAGTTGAGGCGATTGGTTTTTACTCCTGCGATTAGAATTCAATATTGTACTCGCTATTAACAGCTTGTGACCATAAAATTGGGCACGTGGCGGTTGACAGAGTGAGACGTGAGGTGGTTGTGTTGAGGAGAAAGGAGCGGAGTTGTTGAGTTGGAAGGGTAGAATTGTCAACGTAAATGGAAATTGTTGAGAAAAAGGGCGGTTTGAAAAGTTAAAACGACGACGTTGGGTGCTGGGAAAAATCCTTAACAAGGGCACGTACGGTTCTGTTCATGTCTTGTAGCGTAGGACTGAATGACGTTAGTTTTAGATAAAAGTGGTCCGATTACCCCGAACCAAGTCCTTCTGTCATGCAGTCATTATTTTTTTTCCTATAAAAGAGCTTAAGGAAATATACAATACACCGTTTATAAAAAATTTAATATTTCTCTTTTTTATTTGATGTGAGATAAAAATACTTTTTTCGTGACATTCTCTTTCACGATCACCCTCTTTACCCTGAGTCTCCTTGGACCTAGACGTTGCTTATCTTGAACCACGTAAATTAGACGAGGTCCAATCTGCTCGGATACCACTTCTCACGGAATCATTACCCTCTCCTTTATAAACGCTTTTATAGAAATATGCAATACACCAACTTATAAAGAACCCAAGACCTCTCATTCCTATCTGATGTGAAGTAGAGACACTTTCCTCATGACACTTCCCTTTTGTTTCTGGATAAGATTAATAAATTTACAAATTTAAATATAAAAAACTTATTATTCTAATTACGATTGAGTTAAGTTCGATTATTATTATCAAATTTAATCGTAAATACAAGATATTGTACAATTTACAGTAAATTACGAAAAAAACTTTTTACAATGATTACGATAAATTTGTGTATTTTCATAAAAATAAATGAATGTTTACGATTATAATTGTTTAAATCCCGATATTAAACCGGACCGAAAAAAATTTATAAATTATAAACAAGAAGACTATGTGACTTAAAACATGTATATGCATAAGCAAAACTCAATCTGGCCATTTTTTTTTTTTCATAATGCAATTGCTATATTTTTCCATGAGTAAACTTTGTCTTCTACAAGTATTAGTGATAAGGGGAAGGGGTATACAATTGAATCAAGCAACATTGATTTCCTCAGCTATGCTCATCTCCTCCAATAACTGAACTTTTGGCTCTAAATCGATGAACTGGTTGGACTTGCTGGCTAAATGTGAAATGCTAACCCTTCCCTGATGCTTGATATAGTCGGCTACAGCCTTCATCTCCTCCAGGGAGATGTATATATATTTCCCTCTGTCATCCATGACGCCAGAAAGTCGACCTGTGCACACGATAAATAAAGGATAGATGAATAAGTCATTAAGTTTTATATGACAAGCACTTAAATTGTTCATTGGGTGAAAGTAGTTCAAGAATAGAAGGTTATGAACGGAAGGAAACATGAAAATTACATACCCATACTTTCGAGGGAGGTGATCCTATTGATACATTCCTGCATTGATGATAAGTTGTAGTTAAAAGTTAGAAAGCAGAATCTAGGATAGGAACAGGATGGATGAAGAGAGGCTAGACAGTTCAATTTACGGGCTCCCTTTATTTGCTATAACTAAAGTCGACATATGAAAGGATTCAATTTAAAGGGGAAATTAACTATTAGGAGCATATACCTGGGTTCTCAGCTTGAATTCTGCAGCAAGATCTTCCAAAGGAATACATTTATGATTCTGCAAGATCATATACAAATACATAAATAAACAAAGAGCAACACAACAACACTCATTCCAAAGCCTCACGGGCACCTAATAAACTGTGTAGACTAATACTTATTCTGTCATTATATAGCACAAATACTTCCAAAACCTCTATTAAATTCTGATTAAAAAGCTTTTAGATCAAAAAAGTTTACATTTGTTATTCATTTGCTCGTCAAAGGAAAATGATCAAAGCAAGAGGAGACGTAGGAGGCTGAAAACAGCAAAAGAAAATACTTGTCTGCCTATCATGATTTAGAGTAAGAAATCAGTTAATACAGGGCTCAAAATTACCTTAATGTATTCCACAAAAGTGGAAAGCAAGTCCTGACTTCCATCTTGCACTTCATTCTCAGTGGTTCCTTCAGCATCAACAGAAAACTCCCCTTTCCACTTCTCAAACTCCAATGCAGCAGCTTCTTCCTCCTTGGCCTTTCGAGCTTGAGCTTCTTCTTCCTAGATAAACCATAGCAAATATCTTAAATTGGGAAATTATATATAAGTGGTTATGTGTGTGGATTCTGAGTACATCACGCCACAAAGCTGAAGGCAATCAACACACCAGCCTACGCTCCTCTGCTTCACGTTCCTCATCCTTCCTCCTCCGCATTTCAGCATATCGGTCCTGTTTGGTCAGCCTTGACTCCCGAGCAGCTTCTTCAGCCTTGATCAAAAGTCATACGACCTTAGTGAACATTGGCAACAGGTCCAAGCATAACAGAATATAAAAAAAGTAAAGACTGAGATAATGATGATGTACCCTTCTTTGTGCATCCCTTTCTTGCCGCTTCTTTTCTTTTTTCTTTGATGCTTTAGCCTCATAATACCCATCTGCCTCATCTTCTCCATCACTTCCATCAGCAGTTTCTGCAATGACATTTGGATAAATAAATACTTCAGTCAGTGCCAGTCATCCCAAGCAGAGAAAACACCATTTTAAGGAAAGAAAACTAGGCTGTCATACAAGCGTAATTCAAATTTAATGCTATAAGAGAGAAAAGAAGGGGTGGGGGATTATTAAGAAAGCATCTCAGATTACAGCTGAAGCTCACACATCCTTGCACAAAACCAAATCTTTCCTCTCTCTCATTCCTCGTAAAAAAAACATTTAAGACATCAAAGATAAGCCATTCCTTAGTATGGTATTAATCTACAAATAACATAAACTCCCTATATTCACTAACAATCTTAACCACCTTAAACCTGAAGCATCACTCCACAAAACTAACCACTGTTTCACCTCACATCTCTTTCCTAAATTGAAAGTAATTCCACTAATTGACAGAAATAATAACATCCAGAAAAGATAATCTGCTGAATGGTCATATATGTTCCTCCACACATTTCATACACAGATTTCATAACTATAGCAAGAAAGTCCCATATGTCATCAAATCAGTAAAATTTGTTCAACTCCTCAACAAACCAATCAAATTTCACATTCTTTCCAATCAACAAACCTTCAGCAGTTGCAGCGGATGATGACGTGCTAGCTCCTCCGGCAGCCGGTCTCCTCCGCATCCTACTCCGACCACCAGTGACTCCACCACGTACTACATTTTCCGTCCTGGGAGCCTGCAATCCACACAAACCAATTAATAATCGCATAAAATTAAAAAAACCAACAAAAATTAGAACTTTCAATACTCCAAATATACCTGGCGTTCTTCAACGTGTTCATCGGTTGATCGATTATCCTGACGGCGTTTCCAAAGATAAAATGGAACTAATGCGAGGACAAGAAGCATTGAAAGTACTAGAGCAAATATTTCCTCCATTTCTATATAACTGCCAATAGAAAAGAATTACTCAAACAAAATGGATATGGATTGAATGGTAAAAATATACTCAAACCCTAACATGGAAAAGATATACTTCAAGTCCTAAAATTGATGACAAATTATGCTAAATTTTGAATCTTTTTCAATTAATCGAAAAGAAAAATGAAAACCCAGATTGATGAGCGGCAACTCTAGGTTTGGCTGCCGAGAAAATTAAAGAAAGATATAGAAAAAGCAAGAAAGGAGAGCAGATTTTCAAGAAGATACCTCAGGCAAGAACCAAAGGAGGGAGACTTTCTGTGGATAGATGTCCAATTTTAACAGTTGCTATAAAGAACCAGCAACGACGTCGTTTACTAGTTGACCAACTAACTTAGAATTTTCTCTCTTTTTATTTTTAATTTTTTATGTCTAAGAACATTTTATGAATAAATTCAATTTTGGGTATTTAAATTCTGTTGCAAAACCAAAAAACATTCCTTGATAGGAAATTAAGAATTGTTTATAGTTTTTTTTTGGGGGGTTTTCGTATGGATAATTGTTTGCTTTTCTTATTTATAGAGGAAAGAAATTAATCCTGGTACATAAATAACCAAAGCTACCAAGTGTTTAGCAGCAGAACAGAAATTTCTTGCTCACATGGTAATTTACAACAAAGCTTAAACAATTAATCGATGCTTCCTGATTCAGATTCCAAGCTTTGGCACAACAACTTTTATTCTAAAGCTTGTTCAGATTCATATATCAAAGCTTCATGGCTTCAGCAGCAGCTTGAAGGGTACCAAACTTCCATGTCCAGGAATATGGCATTGGGACCTGATTAGCTTCACACCAAATTCTTTTTCAGCTGCTTGTAAGAACGGCAAAATTTCATGTCCAACAAGCTTACAAAACTTATAGTATCATATGATTTTAGCGACCTGCTTCAGAAAAAGAATTACTTATTAATGGTTCAGCAAAGCTTTCAGCTGTGAGCGAGGGGACTTGATACTGGGAACAGGCATCTGCAATGGGAGATCAGGATTTCTGCTTCAAAATTAGGACTTGAATGCCTCCTTATCGAGGGCCTCAACGTGTAATCTGGATGTGCACACCAGAGTCCACCATTACCTTGCACTTTGCTTGTTGTTCATCGAACTCCATCGCATCTTTCATCAACAGCTGATAGAGGCTCCCCACGTCTGTAAAGATCCCAAACCCACTCTACCAATCCCATTTGGTCGTTTCTAGGATCTCTTGCCTTCTACCAGTCACAAGTTCTAAAGTCACAACCCCAAAGCTGTAAACGTCTGACTTGCTGCTTGCTTTACCTGAGATTACATATTCTGGAGCCATGTAGCCCAAAGTTCCAGCCAAACAGGTTGTTCGAGGATCTAGCTCGTGGTCCATCAGCCGAGCTAAATCCAAAGTCACCAAGCTTGACATTGAAGCCAGAATCCAGCAATACATTCCCAGGTTTGATGTCCCGGTGCACCACACACTGCTCCCAATCGTTGTGAAGATAAAACATTGCTGTTGCTAAACCAAGACAAATCTTATACCTTACAGCCCAGGTTAGAGTACAATTGTGGCTAAATAAGTGAGAATCGAGACTACCATTGGGCATGAACTCGTACACAAGCAGGAACTGACCTTTTTCATGACACCAGCCAATGAGTTGCACCAGATTCCTGTGTCTTAACCGGCTAACAATCGTCACCTCAGCTAAATACTCCTTTTCTCCCTGTTTAGAACCCTTAAAATTTCTTCACGCTACATCTGTCCTAACTCTGGAGGTGTCCTTGTAAACAGCTCCAAATCGCCCTGGCCCAACTTCCTATCATCTGAAAAATTGTTGGTGGCTGAGATAAGATCTTTGTAAGAAATCTTCTTGGTCCTGCTCCTCTTCAAGGTCATGAATAATCCAAATTAAGCTATTCCTCTGGATTCTCCTGCTTGTTTCAATTTCCTTCCCCAAATTGTAAAAAATGCCACAAACACCCAACTACTAGAGCACCAAAACATAGCAGTGCAATATCATTATGATCTTTAGTCTTTGATCCTTTGTCTGCTGGAACCCAAGCTGGAACTGAACTGCCATGATTTAAGTATATGTTTCTCGTTATAAAGACCTGTTGCAGCGCCAATCCCAACCTTGACCCACTCCATGGGTAAAACCTCCCTCAGATCAACATGGAAAGAAAGACTAGAATTTTCTTGAGGATTAGAGGTGGCCTTGTAACTCCAAGACACAGTCAAGTTCTTTGTGGAAGCATTATAAGAAATCCATGCATCAGCAGTATCTCCGCTGTGAAAGCTAGCATTCCAAGGTGTGAACACAGAAGAATTGAGCGAGTTGATATTGATGCCCACATGCTCATAAGGAGGATCCCATCTGTCTGAGTCCGCAAAAGAGTCAAACTCAACTACAACAATTTGATGCTTCTGCTGTGATAACTCAGAGATTAAGGCGTTAGGAAATAGGCCTAAACCACCCCCACCTGAATTCACAGGAGATTGAAATCCAAGAGGAACAATGAAAAAGACTATCCCATCACCATAATCTGGGTGGTTAGGACCTAAGGTATCGATAGTGAAGGAAAAATGGGTGGTAAAGTCAGTAAGCTGCTTGGTAACCAAGTCCTGGAGCCGGACAGGCTCTGTACAAATAACTTGGCCAAGACGATAATGCCAATCCTTGTTCAAGTCCATGGCTCCAGCAGAAGGCCTTGCATCTCCCCTGTATTCAATGTCTGTCATGTTAGAAACAAAGTGAGTTATGTTGAAGGAAACCGACTCAATCAAAGGGAGGAAGAAAAGAAATGTTGTAAAAATGGTAAGCCGCTTTATGAACGAGTCCATTGAGACTACAATGTGACAGAGAAAAGGAAGGAGGTAGGTTATAACTACTTCCTAGGATTTGATATGAAAAAGTTAGAAGTTGATGATTACACATTTGACAGGAAAAGGTACAATTATTAATTAAGAGAAAGTTACGAATCTGTACCATGAAACCAGGCAGGCTGATTCACGTGTCCAAGAAACTTCAGAATAATATTTTAAGGTTTCGTCAAATAAACTTTGTCAGCAAACTTCACCGGCACAGAATGTTCACATTGACCTGTTGATAGCAAATCATTTCATCTAAGACATTAAGCCAAATCAATAGATTATTTCCCGTAATCCATGTTTAAGTGTCACATAAACTCTTCGTAAAGTACTTCCAACTCGAATCAGATAAATAAAAAATTTTAAAAAATTTATAAACACAAACGTTGCATACCCGGTAAATTAACTTTTTGATAAGAAAATCATGAGGATTTTGATAAACTAATATTAGAGCAATCCAACCTAGACTCCACTCATACCAAGCACTTGCCGATTGACTTAATTCTTTTTCTATTAAAGATTCGACGTAGTTTCTTAGTGTGGAACATGCTGCTTTTGTTTATATCCTCCTTGGGTTGCTCTCCTAGATATTTCCAGGCGCAGGGCCCCGTCAAATCATGTGTATTTCGCAGAGATACATGTACATTCCATGGTACTCTCCTTTCATGACAAAGCCAAGAAATTTGGTCCTAAGGATAAAGAGGAAAAAACCAAGAGATTAAAAAAAAATAATAATGAAGAGAAAGAACCTGCTGCCCTATTGGACAAATGTGGAAGAAATTCCCCTTGCTTTCACATTGTTCAACACATCTTATAAAAAAATTTCATATTCAAAATATTTTAGGTTTAATATTCATCTTAAAATTTAACATGACAGCAAAGCAAACGTTACTTTTATTTGTTGATTTTTTTATAAACTTTTTTATTTATAATCAATTATTTTTAAATTAGATATTCGTCTTAAAAGTTTAACAAGTTTTCATAGTCGGGAATCATGAGAAATTTTAGAACGAAAATGAAGGTAAGAAAGTTAAGCAAGTATTTCATCTTGACAAATTAAAACTACAATAATAATTCAAATACACTTCAAGGAGACCTTTTTATTCCTAAAAATATGTTCATGTGAATCTCTTGTTCATAATAATGTTCATGTGAATATCTCAACACTTACTCCTAAATCAAGATTTAATGTTACATTTCCGCATTTTTTTATCCAATTTGAATTACTATTTATCTTGCAATATGAATAATGCATTTTCTTTTAAATTATATATATATATATATGTTAACATGAAATATTATTATACTCCATCCATTTTATTTTTTGTTCCGATTTTCTTTTCGAGATGTATCAAAATGAAGTTCGCATTACTATTTCCGTATGACAAATTTACATCTAGAATATAATTTTTTTAAAAAATTTTAATATAATATATATCAAATTCAAAACTTTTTATATTAATTCTTGTTATAGTTGAAGAGAAACAATTATTTAGGGACGTAAAAAATGGGAAAACATTAAGTATATATACTAGCGATATATCTATTTATCAGTCCAATAAGTAAAAGTTAGGATTAAATGTCCAAACCCGGCCCATTGGCTTTCTGAAATGATAATGGGCTGGTAGCCCATGATTCTAATTAGGAAAATGGATTTGGAAGTGATTGTGCTTTCATGGGCAACCCAAAATGTATAAAATGTTTGGATACGTGACTAGAATGAAATTGGAATATTTAATGGGTGAAATTGCAATTCTAAATATTTATAAACCAACCCATATCAGTATCAATAATTACAATCAACCCATTGATCTGTACTGGTGGTTTCTTATTTATCAAATTAATTAAAAAGAGAGTTTATATTCTATACAATGTCAGCTAATATTTTTTATGCACTATTACTTAACTATATAGTGAAATTTCGTAAATTTAAAAAATAATATATCAAATATAAACCTTTTGAGAAAAAAAAAAACAATTTCGATATTTAAGTCATGAATGTTCTTCGAGGGTGAAAGTTTTCTTAATAGAAGAAAGATTAACAAGTTTTTACTAAGAAAATGACCATCCTTCAATTAGGAAAATAGGAATTTGTTCTGATTCCATTCAAACAAAAACATGGTTCCAACATATTTACATCCTAATTTTAGGTCATGTCAAGAGGCAAGTAAATTTCCAAACTCTCAAACCTAAAGACCCAAAGCCACTAGTTCAAGATTCAGAACCAAAACAATATACCCCTTATATTTCACCAATTACATAATAATTAGTTAAGTCATCAAATTCCTTTTAGACCCCAAAACAAAAACTTCCCAACACATTCCACAATAATGCTTTCACTGGCTTGTAGAGTATCTTGTGTTCCAGTACTTCTCAATCTCCTCAGCTGTTCTTCCAGGGATTCTCCCAGCAATCAGTGTCCATCTGGTACAACATGTTGCACCTTCTTTTTTAACATAAAAATATTTTGAAAAAGACAAATATATGTATGTGTATGTATGTATGAACACGCGCTTGTACGTATGTGTACATGCGCGCTTGTTCGAAAAAGTTTGAAAAAGAACAGAAGATGTACTACCTTTCTCCAACCAAGTTAAACATCCTGATTATCAGTGTTTCCTCATCTTCTGAGAACTGAAGTTCAGAATCTTGTTTATTGTGATCCTCTGGAAATGAAATAACTCAGGTTAGAAAGCACAAAGGACATTCTGGTTTCAAGCTTCTTTCAAATATAAGAAAAGGTATAGGAAGCGAAATACTCTACTCAAAACTATAAAACGAAACTTGGGTGTTTTTCTTTTCTGCTTCTTTTCAACACCTAAATGATGAGTCAAACATTCAAACTCTAGTCAGCCATATGAAAAGCTGAACGTTTTGATGGTTTTTTTCCTTTGAAAAGGGACATAGTTGAGAGAAACTTGAAAGCTAAAATTTGGAAGAAAAGTATGGTGACATCAGGATTACAATATTGTAGAACTTTCTGCTGCAGAATATAAAAGAGAAAAAAGCCTAAATTTGTCTTGTCATAGCCAAACCCGAAAACAAAAAAGATGTAAAACAATGATGAATAAGAAGAAAAATAAACAGGAAATGGGATCTTAACAGTAATGGACATTTGGGATTTGAAGAACAGGGCTAAGGATTTTACCTATAGAGTCCATAGATGCATCTTCACTAGAAGAGTGTTCTGATTCAGCCATTTTCTTCTTCTTCTTTTTTTTTCACTCAAAGAATGAAACCTCAAAGCACTTAACCCTTTGTCAGAGAGTCACAAGAGAATTATGAGTTGGAGAGATGTTGGGGAACTGGAGGCATTTAAATACTATTTCATGCATGACTGAGAAAGAGAAACATTCTCCTACAGGAAGTTTACTAGGAGGGAGAATGGAAGGTGGGAAAGGAATATTTTGTAGAATGGTAGTTGGCAAAGAGAATAAGGGGTTTGGTATGTTAGGTGAATATAGATTACTGATAAAGTTTTTGACATGAATTTAGAAAAGGGTTGTACTGTACCAAAGGTAGCATCTGATCAGTTGTACCTGTATGATTAATAAATATTCCACAATTGAATCATGTTTCAGATTTTTAGCAGGTTTTGTCATCTAGTTCATCTGCTATCTTCTGCATCTGATGTAATAATTTTCCTGGTTTTACCAATATGACACATGGGAGTTGAAAGTGGTAGTAATAGGACTTGTAATTCACAAACCCCACACTCTACAAACAAAAGTATGGAGATGAATGGTTGTATCAGAGGAAACTCTTGTCCTGGCAACTTGAAACTTCATCTGACTCTCGTTTTCATGCACCCAAAGGAAAGAAAATCCATCTTGTTTTGATTTGAGTTTCAGTTTGATTCAGCTAATCACCATGAATACTAGAATGGAACTGCTCCGTATCCAATATTCAAATGGTTCGAAGTTTGAAGTTCCTGCTTTCTCAACCTTCCCCAAGAAAACATTCTTCCACTAGCTTCATTAAATTATTTGAAGTTGCAATGCACTTTGTTTTAAAGTCCTACCCAGCCTGCAATTAGTACCCGCAAAACATGCAAGGGCTGTCCCTTTGCTATTACTCCAACTCAACATCCTTCTTAAAATTCCAAAGAAACCAAAGAGCAGGAGGTTTCTTTATGGATTGGCTAGTCGGACTACCAAAAATGTAGAATAATAATAACTTTATACCTCAGGACCCACCTATGCACCATGCGTACAAAGCAGATGATAGGAATAAGAGAAAGGAAAAGAGATTAGTCTCACATCAGCGTCATTGTCACGCTCATGAAACAGAGCCATATGCCATTTGTTCTGATTGAAACTTGCTTAACAGAGCCATATGCCATTTGTTCTGATTGAAACTTGCTTACTTATTTTGTCACAAGCCAACAAAATTAGCCGGGGATAAGTTAGCATCAAGAATTTGATCAGTGGCCATATAGAGCTAAGATTAGCATAGCTGGGCATTCTTCAGCCATATATTATTATTAAGTTAATTGTAAAAGGTCTTGGTATTCTTTTCTTTTCCTGAAGTTTTATTTTTGTTCTCTTTTGGCCCAAAAGGATGGATTCTTTTCCTCCTGCACTCCTGTTCAATCATTTCTTCCACAGTTTCTTTGCATGCGGCTTAAACATGATGATGGAAACAGAAGAAAGTTTATTCCCCCTTTTTTAGCATAAATTAAACAAAAGAAGTCTTCCTCTTCTCAAAATTTAGAAGACCAACTCTGTTTCTCTTTCTCTTTAAGCATAATCCACTCCTCACTCTGTTCCTACCATTAACCCTTTGAATGTTAATCTCATTTTAGTTTGCTATCATTTCAACTGTTCCTCCCGTGGGATTTGGTGAATCACATGAACACAGTGATGAACATCAGCTGTATATTTACAGCCACAAACTCGGAAGAGAACTGAACTCTGAGCGAAATCCATAGACAACTTAAAACTGCACCAAAACTAAACCGGTAACCAGGCATCGAGAAGCATCTTTTCAAATTTAACAACACAACCAAGTGCCAACTTAAGAATTGTACACAAGTTTATAGAAGCCATCCCTTATCACATATTGCAATACTAATTCAATTATAGGACTTTGAAAAGCCAAATAGACATTAAAAGGGAATACCATGGCATGTTGTTTTAACTTCAAATTTGTAGCAACAACCCAGTGTGATAGAAAAATAGTAACGGTTTCCATTGTCATTCAACATCACATAAGCCAATAGTTGAAACCACAAGAAACACAGGACGTATATAACAGTGTCAAACCAACATAGAGGTAATATAACAGTACAGATATAACTAATAGTTCATCAGGTAGGATTTTCAGCTTGGAACTGGAGGCTAGACTCCCAGAAATTTTTGCAGCTGCAACTTAAAAACCATGAATTTTGATGTTATCCTTCTTCACAATGCCAACCTGTTATCAAAATGAAAGCAAATGTTATTAAGAACTTGAAACAACATGCCTAAACTAAACATTCAATTACTCAGACATGCATGACTAAGTAAGTAAACACTGACCCTTCCAGTCAGTCTTAAGAATATGCAAACATTCCAAAGGGTAGTGACAATTACCTGAACAAGGAAGGTGGAGACATTCTTCCTCTGATCACCTTGAAGTTGAATAACCTACACATAAACCACATACATAATGAACTTAACAATGGAATACAACCACAGAGGCAGGGAAGGTCACTTTCTTAGGAGGATAGACACACACCTGCCCTAGCTCAGGGTCCTGGACAACAGTGCCATTGCAACAGAATTCCTTCTTAAGGTCCTTGAGAATTTTGTTATAGCTGAATTCTTTCTTCAACCCCTGGACAGTAGTCAGGCTTTTCCTACCATTCCGCTGCTGAATACGAATATGCACATACTCCTTGGCACCAGCACCAGAGTCTTCAGCATTTGCATCAGCAAACGGATCTAGTGACACAGCACACTCTACAAGTTAGATTTTCCATGATCAAGATAAAATGATTCGTTGTAGTAGAGATCAATATGAGGGAGAAATGCTTACCAAAGGCAGTAGGAATCTGGACGTCAAGATCAGACATGAAACTTAGCTGATAGAAAGAGCCGAACAACTAGAACACTCAGGCCTACATTGCAAGGCGAACCTTCATCAGTGATTTCATTGCACTAGATCAAAGTAAGTTTCTTCTTTCTACACATCTCTCAAACAAACATTTCACTACCTTATTTTCTGCTAACAAGAAAAAGAAATCAAAGGACAGAGAAGTGTTCATGAAAATAAAAATTTAGTATTCTTGGTTAATCCAAAGCTAAATAAGGACAAAGCACCATAAGACTCATAATTGTTCCAAGAAAAAGCCATAAACTCATTTCGGCACATTTGACTCACTCAATACAATAAGTCCACAAAATCAAACATTTGAAACACGAATCAAGTGGACCAGTTTTACAAACAGAAACACAAAACGCTTTTACAACTTTATGATATCAAAGACTGAGTAAAACTATAAAAGGTACAACTTTTGCATACGGGGAAACTGATTTTCCAACACCCCAAATTGGAATAAGCATTATGCTGATGTAGTCTAAAGCGGGTACCTTTAATTTTACCCGAAAAAATTTCAAGGACACACCAATGCTAAATTATATCAAAGTAGTAATTTTTTCATGGTGGGGGATTTCAAATAAAGATTATAAATTTCAATTAAGGGGGCAAAAAGAACCAAAGAAGTGTTAAACTTTGTCTATTTCACCAAAGAAAGCATATATCTTGCTGAATTAATAGTAATAATAGTTGCAACAGAGCCAAAAACGGAATATTTCTTTTTTGTAATCTTTCTTAAAACAAAATTTCCAATTTCGGACCAACACCAAGGTGAGAACCTTTCACACAGTGAAAACCCTAAAATCAGTCAAAACAACAAGTACCTATACAATTGATTACAATTTTTTTTAACAACATAGAAATTAAAGAACCAATTAAAACGTACCTGATCTGAAAATTAGCGTTTTGGATAATCAAGAATCGAATTATCAAAGTTAAAAAAGAAAAACCCTAAAATTGATGGTCGAAGCCTCAGCTCTCTGTCTCCGTTCGCTGAGTTTTCGAGGGTTTGTTTGGGGAGAGAGAAAACATACAAAAGAAGGATCTGGAAATTCCTTTCCTTTTGAAGTCCTGAATTTATTTTATAATATTTATTTTAATTTAAAGTCGGTGACAGAAAGCGAGTGAGCTGCTCGGCGTGTACTGGATTCTTTTAGTTGGTGATCATTAGGAATGACACGTGGACGATGACTAAGGCGAGTATGAACCTTTTTGTAGACGAGGAGAATGCGTAAGTTCAACGTCGGTAGAGAAATGGGTTCGAATGACAGGCATAATACGACACGGTTTTTTGTTTTTCTCTTAAAAAAATAAAAATACTTAAGTAATTATAAAAAATTAATTCAGTTAATTATGATTAACATATCCTTTAGGGAACTTAAAATCCAACCCATTTGAATTAATAAAAGATACCCCTAACGCTATTTGGTCGAAAATGTAGATCGAATGAATATTTTAATCAAAAAGGTCAAATATTTTCATATTTTTAAATTTTAATTAAAATTTTAGATAAATTCATTATTTTTGGTAATGAATATTTTATTTTAAAAATATATATATCATTATTTAAAATAATAAAAAATTAAAATATTTTTTTATTAATTTACAAAGTCACTGTTATAAATTTTTTTTGGAAAAAACAAGCATCCATTTGGCACTCTCTAGGTCTCCAAGAAAAAGGAGGATTAGCACCAACCGTGCTCTTTTTTTAATTAATAAAAAAATTAATAATAATTATATAATAATTTTTAAAATTAATAAAAATAAAATTATAATTTTAATATTATCACATTATTAAATTAATAAAAATATTAACAATTAACTAACAAGATTTTTTAAGATAAAATAACTATTTTAAAAACTAATAAACTTATTTCGAATTTTGATTAAAATTTAAAAAATTATAAGTATTTATCATAATCAATAATACTTTAACGCATTATTTCTTCAAAAATTTAAATGAAATAAATACCTTAATCAATAATATTATTCTGTCAAAAACTCATACATATAATAAAATTTTTTATGTTGAAAAAAAATTCTTAATTTATTATATAATTCAAAATAATATATTTGTATTAAAAAATATTTGTTAGATCCACAAGGACACTCTTGAGTACACCAAACAAGACCTAAAAGAATAAACAACAGATGGTTAGTGGTAATCCTAAATGATGGATTTAACCAAACAAAAACAAATTGCAGATCCCAATGATAATAATAATAAGGCAGTTTTAGAAGCAAACAGAGCTTGTTTGTTATCACCATTTGCATGCAATAACCAACGTGTTACCATCCCTCGTTACACGTACTCG
Source organism: Theobroma umbraticum (assembly GCF_002168275.2). NCBI lineage: Eukaryota > Viridiplantae > Streptophyta > Magnoliopsida > Malvales > Malvaceae > Theobroma > Theobroma umbraticum. The sequence goes on along the minus strand of NW_018397262.1, from coordinate 7,057,691 downwards.
CCATGCAAAGGCCTGGCTCTCCTATAAATACCCTTCACTCCCCCAACCCCCATAAGCAAGAACCAAAGCCTTGTCATCTAACTAGCTATATATCCACCATGGCGAAGCTCGGTCTCCTCCTAGCCACCCTTGCTCTTGTTCTCTTCCTCGCCAATGCTTCCGTTTACCACACCACCATCACGGTTGACAGCGAGGAAAACCCTCGGGGACGCGAAGAGAGCAGGTGTCAGCAGCAGATAAAGAAGCAGAACTACCTCAGGCACTGCCAGGAATACATGGAGGAGCAGTCCAGAGGCAGTGGCAGGGGCCGTGAGGACTACAACCGCCCCGGGAGCAAGCACCTAGACTCCTGTTGCCAGCAACTGGAGAAGCTCGATGCTACGTGCCGTTGCCCTGGTCTAAAACGGGCAGTGCAGCAACAGACGGAAGAGGGAGAGTTTGGGAGAGAAGAGTTGCAAGAGCTGTATCGGACGGTTGACAAGATCATGAACAAATGTGACGTAGAGCCTAGGAGGTGTGGCTTCCAACCTCGCAACTGGTTCTAGAGAGAAAGAAAGATCAGAACTGCCTGATCTAATGTAAAACAGTGACTGTAATGTTTCACCCATCAACTCTGGTGTTCTAGCTGGAGGTTTTTGGGGTGACTACAAGTACTGCTAATCTATAAATAAAAGCACATTATCGTGTGCGGTTGCTTTTTGCTTCAGGTTAAGATGAAATGAGCATAGTTCATATCAGAGTCAGACTTCAGACCACCAGGAATTCAAGGCACAATGAACTTGCCTAGTTAATCTTATTGAATTTCCTAAAGGCCCATATCAGAAATTTTGGTTAATGCCATATCTCTGAATGCAGGAAAATATTGGAATGATAAATTAAAGGTCAATGTAAGACAAAATTATCAAAAGATTCTTGTTTTACATCAGTTCCTGTAGCTAAAGGGGTGCTGAATTCTGTTTCTCCTCTGGTATTTGGATTTATGAACTGTTGATAATATTGTATATGCAAACACTACAAAGAAAAAGCAATTGCATTGAACAAACAAGATGAATTAATGATGCCATCTGCATTGCACTCTTAAGAGGGAAAAGAATTTATCCATCAGGAAGCTGGCAAAGCCAGTACCTGGAAGAACACCTGCCATCCTAGCCCTTTCAATTTTCCACGTGTAGTTTTACATGTGCAAACCCACAATTTCCCTTTAAAAACCCCACCACCACCATTGGAAAAGATGGAAATTAAGTTAAATTTTTAACAGTTCGATTAACACCAGCGCCATAATTACAATAATGGAAAGTCTGGTCGCACGGCCATTACTTTTCTTTTAGTTCCTTTTGCATTCTCAACTGCCTAAAAAGCTACCATCAGAACTGTCACTGTTGAAGTAAAATTATATTAACAGACAGCTGCCATAGGAAAATCACAGCACCTGCGGAGAAATCCAAAGACTTTGAGCAGTACTTGCCAAGGTCTTGCCTGTCAGTTGAAGTGCTTACCCCCTGAACACACAATGCAGCTATATATGCAGGTGTCAATAGTTGGCAGAAGCAGGAGGGAAGGTTGCAGCCTCGCAGGGGTGACTCAGACATAAAAAATACATGTATATATGATTTTTTTTCTTTTTAAGTACCATGGTGAGTATTATGAATCAGATATAGGATTATCCTTATGCTAATCCTGACCCTTTTACCACTTGAGCTTTATCTGTGTTACATGCTAAATTCTCACAGGGAAGTATCCTAAAACAACTCATCCAGATGCACAGACGTATGAAAGAGGAGAATAGAGCATGGACAATACAAAATTTTCACCTGAACCTCTACCTAATATGAACAGTTGAGCTAAAATGACACACAAAGAAAATCCCGAGATATGAATAGGTGATGTGAAGCAGAGGTGAAACCAATTTATCCCCCAAAAGATACAAATTAACATGGTCAAGACTCAAGATAGAGAGTGAAAGAAATCCCCGTAAGGCAGTTTCTTAGCCAAGCAAAAGCTACTTCTTGACACCATTTGCACGCAAAAAAAAAAAAAAAAAAAACCTTACCTTCCCACAATAAACGTAGTCGACGTGCAAGGCCCTAAGTCTCCTATAAAAAACACCACTCCTCACCCCATTTTTCACCATCGAAGTCATAACCAACCCTTCTCGTCTCACCATCGAAGCCGGACAAGCAATGCGAATGCCCTGGTCTAAAGCAGGCAATGCAGCAACAGATGGAACAAGGACAAATGGGGGGAGAAGAGATGCAAGAGATGTATCAGATGGCTGAGAAAACAATGTCCAAATTTGACATTGAGCCTAGGAGGTGTGACATGCCATTGCGCAGTTGGCTCTAGAGAGAAACATAATCATATCCCAAAATTCAGAACAAATAAAAATGTAGTATCTCACCATTACTCTGGCGTTTTAACTGGAGGTTTTGGGGTGACTACAACTCTTTTCATAATAAAGTACATCATCGTGTGCGTTTTGCTAAGATTATGAGTAGCCAGCTTAAATTAAAGCTTTTACTAATATGTTTCAATTTCCTTGCAACCAGGAAGGAGCAATATTGGTTAACTGATTTGGTTGGCTTGTAACTGTTCAAACGAATTTGTAGCTTGAATTGCTTAGACAAAATTAGAACAAGGAGAATATTTGTACATGTCCTTCACATACAAAGATATATATGTGTGTGCGGGAGTAGTTAACTGATACTTTGAAGGCTCTGATGATTCACACGTGTCGTTGAATTTTCATATAGCTTTAGGCCTCAATTAAAACTACCTTTGTTTCGGAGCATGCCATCCAGACAAAACCTGTAATTAAGGGCAATGCAGGATCCCAAGTCACAAGGCAGATAGTGAGGCAGCAGAATGGGAAGTTGCCTTCCAAGTGTGGGGTAAGACACTGACGACAAAAGGCATGTTGGTTCTCGTGGAAAGTGATAAACAATGGGTAGTTTAGTTGCATTGCTCTAGTCATTTGTTTAACTTTATCAGAATGTATCTGTACCTCAGTTTCAAGTAATAAGACTTTGTTTTTTAAGGTGCAAGAAGAGAGTAGCATTACTCGAACATTAAATCCTGATTACATACGCAAATCTTGTTTCTTTTGCCACCCTTTAACTTTAATCTATGTTACAAGCTCAATCTTTCACAGGGTTTCATTGCTACACTGAAGTGTCACAAGTGTTTCAAATCTCTGTTTGCCCTGCACCTGTATGATGTGAGATCATGATTACAGTTTATCTAAGCTCAGTAAGACCAAGAAACGAAATTCGAAAATTAATACTAATATCTAGAATTCTATGTATTATTGTTGATTGATACTCGGTTTGAAAACCAAAAAAAAAATGCACAGAACAAGACATCTCAAAGTCTTAAAAAGGAATCTAAACCAATTCATAACCAAATAAAACATAAGTTTATGGGAAGATTTGTATGGCGTAATACGTTTAAGCATCGAGCCAACTTCAAACTAGCCATTTACCAGACCATCGAACTTGTCAGAACCAGCGTCTCAACATCTTATCTCCCACGTTTCTTACATGGACATCCCAGAATTAACATAACAAATCTCATTGAATTAACCTCTAATACGAGAAACAAAGGACAGGACACCGAATTAAAATCTCGGAGCTTTGGTTTTGAACTACCAATTGTTAATTCATTTGGGACCATAAGTGGGCAGTGCCCTCATCAGACCTCACCCAACCTTAAATTAGCTGCTGCTACAGATAATTCTATTCTTTCAAAAAGCATCCATTTATGTTTTGCTCGACAGACATGACACATGTATATCATAGATTCTCCATCCTACATTCCTAAAAACAGATTACCCATAACACATTTATATTATATATTTTTCATTTCACTTTGCCTCTAGCAACATAGACTACCCATGATTACCACAGTTTAAATTTGTACCACCACAGACAACGCACATGCTAGCAGAACACATACGGCAGCAGGCAAAATAATTCTTAAAGAGTAGAACATAATTTTAGAACGAGATAGAACTTTATTTAATATTAGCTGAGACGTTTCCAACCATTTCAGCACCACATAGCATCACAACCATTAACCAAGAACAGTATTTTAAAAGGAGTTTTGAAACTATTCGAGCCTTTTGCCACAGATTGGCAAAATTAGGACACAAGTACAACTTAGAAACCACCGACGGAGCGAAGGACAAGATGCAGGGTGGACTCCTTCTGGATATTGTAGTCAGCCAGAGTGCGACCATCCTCCAACTGCTTGCCAGCAAAGATCAACCTCTGCTGGTCTGGAGGAATCCCTCCTTGTCCTGAATCTTTGCTTTCACATTGTCAATCGTGTCTGAGCTCTCAACCTCCAGGGTGATGGTTTTCCCATCAAGGTCTTGACAAATATCTGCATCCCTCCTCTAAGGCGCAAAACCAAATGCAGGGTTGACTCCTTTTGGATGTTATAGTCTGCAAGTGTCCTCCATCTTCAAGCTGCTTCCCAGCAAAAATCAACCTTTGTTGGTCAGGTGGGATACCTCCTTATCTTGGATCTTGGCTTTGACGTTGTCAATTGGTGTCAGAGCTCTCCACCTCCAAAGTAATGGTTTTACCAGTCAAGGTCTTCACAAAATCTGCATTCCTCCACGCAGACGCAGCACCAAGTGGAGGGTTGACTCTTTTTGGATATTGTAATCTGCAAGTGTCCTCCCATCCTCCAACTGTTTGCCAGCAAATATCAGCCTCTGTTGATCTGGAGGGATACCTTCCTTGTCCTGGATCTTAGCTTTTACATTGTCAATGGTATCAGAACTCTCAACTTCCAAGGTAATAGTCTTTCCAGTGAGGGTCTTGACAAAAATTTGCATGCCACCACGGAGCCGCAAAACCAAATGGAGGGTTGACTCCTTCTGAATGTTATAGTCTGCAAGGGTTCTGCCATCTTCAAGCTGTTTTCCGGCAAAAATTAACCTCTGCTGGTCTGGTGGGATACCCTCCTTGTCCTGAATCTTCGCCTTCACATTATCGATGGTATCTGAACTCTCCACCTCTAAAGTGATGGTTTTCCCAGTGAGAGTTTTCACAAATATCTGCATGCCACCCCTAAGACGAAGGACAAGGTGGAGGGTGGACTCCTTCTGGATATTGTAATCAGCAAGGGTGCGGCCATCCTCTAGCTGTTTACCAGCAAAGATAAGCCTCTGTTGGTCTGGCGGGATCCCCTCCTTGTCTTGGATCTTGGCTTTGACATTATCAATAGTGTCAGAGCTTTCCACCTCAAGGGTGATGGTCTTGCCAGTAAGGGTTTTCACAAAGATCTGCATCTGTTGTCAATAAGAAACTCCGAATTAGTTTATAACATCCAAAATCCATATGCAGGAGCAAAAAAAGAACAACTTTTTCCCAAAAAGTAACCAATAACTAAGCGGTAAACAAGAATTACTACAAGATTTAATTTGGCATCGATTAAACACCACACATAACAAGATTACAACATTTTGCCATCCGTATTTATCAACAATAACACAAACATCATAATACATAAGTCATCATCCAAGCAGAATCGAAATCAATATTAACCAATCAAATAACATCAACAACAACCTTCGATTTAGGCCAATCACCTCACTTTTTAATACACCAATAAATCAAACCTAAAAACGACCTACAAATTGAAAATTTTCAATGAAATCCTAAAATCAAGATCAGCAATAAATCACGAAACCCTAATATCAACAAGATAAAATTAAAACGAAATAACTTTTCAATCAGTTAAAACGCCCACCACTCAACAGAAACTACGATCTTGAATTAGAAACAGATAAGATTTTCATTAGCAGATATCAAAATTTCATCAAGATCGACCGAATTGAACAAATCAATACAAACTAAAACCCTAAAATACATGGAACAAAAAACAAATCAAATCTACAAAACAAGAATCGCAGAAGGAGGAAGAAATTACCTTCTGAGAAAGAGACTTGAAAATCGAAAGCTTTTCGATCGATGAGACTTTAAGAGAAATGAACTTGATGGGTGAAATTTGGGGAAAATGGTGATTTATTTATAGAGGGAGAGAGATTGAGATTGCGGACTTACCGGAGAAAAGTAGGAAAATGCAGGAGCGAATAAGAAGGCACCACGTATTAATATAGAGTTTGTGAGTGACCTGGATTACACGCTAAGATTTAATTGTTCTGGACGTGTTCAAAACGACACGCTGCCGTTTTGTGACTTTTCCACCTTTGGAATAATTGTGGTAATAAAATATTATTATTTAATACCTCAGCAACTCTAGGCGTGCCTTTGTTTTAATACAAATTAATTATGATAATAATTGGAAAAGAAATTAATAGAATTTTGTATAGAATAAAGTTTTATTGTTTATATGGGCCAATAATGTTTGATTCTCTCATAAATGTCATTTTTTTAAACTTAATAGTTTAATCTATGTTTTTCGAGTCTTACCCATTAAAAATATTACTTTTTCGGTCTCTAAATATGTATTTTTCTTTGACTTTGATAAGAATTAAGAAAAAAATGTTCGATTTTCATATATTTTGTATAAAAAAATTTTAGAATTATTTTTACACTATAGATGTTCAATATTTCTTAAAATAAAAATATTATGTGTCTAATAATAAAAAAATATACCTACAAAAATGAAATAAAAGGAATAATATCATCAAATAAGACAAATCAACGAACATTAAAAAAATTACTTGTCATTATCTTTTCAATATTCATCAATTTATTATTCATTTATATAATTTAGAGTTTTCAGCTATTCAAACAACTTTATTTAATAGGTTAATTTATTTTTTCCGAGTCTTACTAATCAAAAATTTTGCTTCTTCCATTCTTAGATGTGTATTTTTTTTATGATTTTTATAAAAATTAAGTAAAAAGGTTCCGTTTTCATATATTTTATATAAAACTTTAGAATTTTTTTAAATATAAATGTTTAATAATTTTTAAAATAAAAAAAATATACAAGTATAAAAATTGAGATAAGAAGAATAATATAATCAAGCAATGACAAGTCGATGGACCTTTAAAAGCAACTTATCATTCTCTTTTCGATGTTCACCAACTCGTTATTTAGTTATGCAATTTAGGGTTTTAAACTACTCAAACTACCTTACCTACTCAAATTAACATTTTGTTATATGTCAACTTGGTTTATGTTGATTATGTTGTTAAGGAGGGGAAGAATAAGTTACTAGCTCAACAACTCTTAAAGATGAATGGTTTATTGGGAGGGATCAAAGTGAAGAAAGGGCTAGGGGACATGTTGTAGTGACAGAACCTCAGAATAAATTTATTAGAACGATGCCCCCAATGCAACATCAACTGGTTTCTACAATGATGATAATAAACAAGTGGACTGCTTTTTTAAATCCTAAACACATTGACTGCTTTGCATAACAGTAGCAGCAACAGGCAGAATGAATGGATTTTCTTGGTTTCATCACAACCATGAACATGAAAGAAAGGGAAAGAACATGGCCAGGGGGGGGACAATAGGAGAGGTTGGAGCACTCAAGAAGAATACTAAATTTGGAACTTTACAACCCAACTTGATCAAGCCATTAAAGAATAGGAACTAAGGAAAACTCAGGGTAAGGGAGGATTGGGCACAGATACACACAACTTTCATTTCAGCTTATGGAATCCATACCTTTATATTATCGAAATTGAAGCATGCAGTTAAGTTCTCTACACAAGAAATGCTATTTTTTTTCCCACCAATGAAGTGCTCTCATGTAAGTTAATACACACTCTTTTGTAACCACAACAAGAATTCTCTAGCATTTGATTATAAGCATTTATTATGAATGTTTACTTATTTGTTTTTAGTTATGAAAGTTGTTTAAGATATTTTTCTTATAATTGGTTGTTTAAGTTTTAATTTTAATGGTTGTTTGTTTGCATAAAATTGATTATTAGTGAAATGTATGGATAAAAATGATAAAATATAATCATTATCTTATATAAATATAGATTTAAGTTCTGGATAATTAGATATTTATGAAAAGGTTAATAATTTTTTTTTGTACAATTGGATATTTAAATGAGTATTATTAGTTAACGAAGAATGAGTGGAATATATAATTCAAGTACTTCAAGTGAAAAATTTCAAAAATAATCAAGCAATTATAGGATTTAGTACCCTATTTATTAATAAGATATCTCAAAATTAACTGTACCTGTTAATAACTCTAATATGCATCCTAAATTGGGTTGAAGCAATCCTCAAGCTTTCTTCACTAGCAGGAACCAAAGCAAAAATCCTAAGCCTAAGGCCCAATTTAGCCCATGAGGCATGAGCCCTGTCAATTTCTTCCATAGCAGTAAAGATTTTTGTATGCAAAAGTCACTTAAAATTCCATAAAACCATTTTTTGTTTGAAGTCTGAGTTTCATAATCATGGTGACAAGTGAAAACCCATGAACTTCTATCACTTTCTCTCTTTCGATCTCTCTCTAATCAATTCATATGCAAAAGTATGAGTTCTATGAATATAATCCTTAGGTTTCTTTACTTCTGCTGTAGATTTCAGACAAGAAATGAGAAGCAAGGCAAACTAATCTTGTCGATATCCCTGACATCATGGAACTGTTCCCATATGTTGATGTGGCAACTGAAATTGCCTCTGGTTTCTCTTCTGTGTCTCGTTTTACTTCTGCATGGCCCTTTTTTTCTTTTTGTCTTTTTCTCTCAAGAATATGAACATCAGTATCATTCAAACATTGGCTTTGGCTTGATCAATTATTTTATCCCATTAATCCCAAGGTACCAGTCAAGGTAAACATCACCAGTGTTGCTGGTATTTTTATATATGTATACAATCCAGCTAGCAAAGAGTGGATTGCTATGGAAACTTCATGGTTGGAGACAAATTTCAGCCTATTTTCTGAAGTTCCAGCCTTTGCAAAATGATTCAAGCACATAATCCTTCACAATGTGTTACTCATCAGATACACAGTTGGATAGCATCCATGGAGCTTTGCAAATTCAACTCAAAATTCTATCCTAGTAAGATTATTTGTGTTCCTGGAAGGTTTCCTTGGCTGACTTTTTAACTTTGATCTGCAGCCAAAGTTACACCTCAGGTTCTTAAATTACCTGGCCTCGCCACAACTGCAGCCACCACAGGCGGTGCTGATTGTAGCGTAGGCATCTGCTTTTGGGTGTTGATTCTCACACATTAGTGGTAACTAATCTTTTACTAGTTTTTATCCTACATATTTCTTCTGTTTTTCTTCTAATAAACTAATAAAATCAATTAAAATGAGAGAAAAGAGTAGTACTGTTTGAGTCCCCTTCATCGGACACACGGACTGGGGAGACATCTGAGCAGTGAGTTGGAAAGCTTTGATTAAGTGTCGAAGCTTAATCACAGACAGTTGCATCCATGCATAGCCAGCTTTGACTGACAAAAAAACAGCTGCCATGCCAAGTGTCAAAAAGGTAACACTAAACATAAAGGGCCTTACCCAAAGTCTGGATTATGCAGCAAAAGAGAATAAAAAATGGCTTAAGATAAATGAGCTGGGCTGAATTTCTTAAATGGGCTTTTTGAATTTCATGAAAGTGTTTTGCTAAGATTATGTGCATTCTCACAAACGTTTAGGCTTAATTAAAACTAACTTTGTTTCCGAGCATGCCATCCAGACAAAATGCAGGATCCCAAGTGATAAGGCAGATAGCGAGCCAGCAGAATGGGAAGTTGCCTTCCAAGTGTGGGGTAAAACCCTGGCGAGAAAAGGCTTTCTGGTTCTGGTGGAAAGTGATAAACAATGGGCAGCTTGGTTGAATTGCTTTGGCCATTTTGCTAGACTTTATCAGAATCTCTGTACCTCGGTTTCAAGGAATATTTGTTTTTTAAGGTGCAAAAAGAGAGAAGCATTACTCGAACATTAAATCCTGATTACATACGCAAATCTTGTTTCTTTTGCCACACTTAACTTTAATCCATGTTACAAGCTCAATTTTTCAAAGGGTCTAATTGCTACACTCAAGTGTCACAAGTGTTTCAAATCTCTGTTTGCCGTGTTCGTGCATGATGTGAGATCATGATTACAGTTTATCTAAGCTCAGTAAGACTAAGAAACGAAATTGGAAAATCAATACTAATATCTAGAATTCTATGGATTAGTTTGAGTGATACTTGGTTTGAAAACGAAGAAAGAAAAAACCGAACATGTTCTGAAGTATCTGCAGAGCCATCAAGAAATTGGATTCCACGAGAGCATCTACCAAAGCAATATGCAATCATCGGGGCCATAGACGACCGAACAGAGACATCTCAAAAGTCTTAAAACGGAATCTAAACCAATTCATAACCAAACAAAACATAATTTTATGGGAAGATTTGCATGGCGTATTACGTGCAAGCATCGAGCCAACATCAAACTAACCGTTTACCACACCATCACACTGTCAGAACCAGCGTCTCAACATCTCTTCTCCCACACGTTTCTTACATGCACATCCCCGAATCAACATGGCAAATCTCATTGAATTAACCTCTACAATGAGAAACAGAGCATAGGATACTGAATTAAGATCTCGGAGCTTTGGATTTGAACCACCAATTGTTAATTCAATTGGGACTAGCAGAGGGCAGTGCCCTCAAGAGACCTCACCCAACCTTAAATTAGCTGCTGCTACAGATAATTTTATTCTTTCAAAAATCATCCATCTAATTTTTGTTATATTATAGATTCTCCATCCTACATTCCTAAACTCAGATTACTCATGACACATATATCCTATACATTTTCATCTCGCTTTACCTCTAGCAACATATACTACCCCATGATTACCACAAAGTTTAAACTTGTACCAACTACCACCACAAACATATGACAGCAGGCGATATAATTCTTAAAGTAGAACATAATTTTAGAATGAGATAGAACTTTATTTAATATTAGCTGAGATGTTTCCAGCCATTTCAGCACCACAAAGCATCACAACCATAAACCAAGAACAGTATCTTAAGGGAGTTTTCAAACTACTCAAGCCTTTTGCCACAGATTGGCAAAATTAGGACACAAGTACAACTTAGAAACCACCACGGAGGCGAAGGACCAGATGCAGGGTGGACTCCTTCTGGATATTGTAGTCAGCCAGAGTGCGACCATCCTCCAATGCTTGCCAGCAAAGATCAACCTCTGCTGGTCTGGAGGAATCCCCTCCTTGTCCTGAATCTTTGCTTTCACATTGTCAATCGTGTCTGAGCTTCAACCTCCAGGGTGATGGTTTTCCCAGTCAAGGTCTTGAAAAATATCTGCATCCCTCCTCTAAGGCGCAAAACCAAATGCAGGGTTGATCTTTTGGATGTTATAGTCTGCAAGTGTCCTCCCATCTTCGAGCTGCTTTCCAGCGAAAATCAACCTCTGTTGGTCAGGTGGGATACCCTCCTTATCTTGGATCTTGGCTTTGACGTTGTCAATTGTGTCAGAGCTCTCCACCTCCAAAGTGATGGTTTTACCAGTCAAGGTTTTCACAAAAATCTGCATTCCTCCACGCAGACGCCAGCCAAATGGAGGGTTGACTCTTTTTGGATATTGTAATCTGCAAGTGTCCTCCCATCCTCCAACTGTTTGCCGGCAAATATCAGCCTCTGTTGATCTGGAGGGATACCTTCCTTGTCCTGGATCTTAGCTTTTACATTGTCAATGGTATCAGAACTCTCAACTTCCAAGGTAATAGTCTTTCAGTGAGGGGCTTGACACAAAATTTGCATGCCACCACGGAGTCGCAAAACCAAATGGAGGGTTGACTCCTTCTGGATGTTATAGTCTGCAAGGGTTCTGCCATCTTCAAGCTGTTTTCCAGCAAAAATTAACCTCTGCTGGTCTGGTGGGATACCCTCCTTGTCCTGAATCTTTGCCTTCACATTGTCGATGGTATCCGAACTCTCCACCTCCAAAGTGGATGGTTTTCCCGGTGAGAGTTTTCACAAATATCTGCATGCCACCTAAGACGAAGGACAAGGTGGGAGGGTGGACTCCTTCTGATATTGTAATCAGCAAGGGTGCGGCCATCCTCTAGCTGTTACCAGCAAAGATAAGCCTCTGTTGGTCTGGCGGGATCCCTCTTGTCTGGATCTTGGCTTTGACATTATCACATAGTGTCAGAGCTTTCCACCTCGAGGGTGATGGTCTTGCCAGTAAGGTTTTCACAAAGATCTGCATCTGTTGTCAATAAGAAACTCCGAATTAGTTTATAACATCCAAAATCCATATGCAGGAGCAAACAATGAATAACTTTTTCCCAAAAAGTAACCAATAACTAAGCGGTAAACAAGAATTACCACAAGATTTAATTTGGCATCGATTAAACACCACACATAACAAGATTACAACATTTTGCCATCCGTATTTATCAACAATAACACAAACATCATAATACATAAGTCATCATCCAAGCAGAATCGAAATCAATATTAACCAATCAAATAACATCAACAACAACCTTCGATTTAGGCCAATCACCTCACTTTTTAATACACCAAAAAAATCAAACCCAAAATCAACTTTAAAAAAATGAAAGATATCAAATTGCATTTTCAATGAAATCATAAAATCAAGATCAGCAATAAATCATGAAACCCTAAAATCAACAAGATAAAATTAGACAGAAATAACTTTTCAATCAGTTAACCGGGCAGCACTCAACAGAATCTATAATCTTGAATTCCAAACAGATGAGATTTTAGTAAACAGATATCAAAATTTCATTAAGATCGACCGAATTGAACGAATCAATATAAACCAAAACCCTAAAATACATGCAACCAAAACAAATCTTAAACAAACAAACAAGAAACAAAGCAAGAATCGCAGAAGGAGGAAGAAATTACCTTCTGAGAAAGAGATTTGAAAATCGAGATCTAGAGCTTTCCGTTCGATGAGAGTTTGAGAGAAATGAACTTTGATTTGTAATTGTAAGGGAAAATGGTGATCTATTTATAGGGAAGGAGAGATTGCGATTGCCGACTTAACGAAGAAAAGTAGGAAAATGCAGGAGCGAATAAGAAGGCGCCACGTATTAAACAAAGGTCGTGAGTGACCTGGATTGCACGCTAAGATTTACTTGTTCTTGACGCGTTCAAAACGGGACGCAGCTGTTTTGTAGCTTTTCCCCTTTCAGAATAATTGTGGTAATAAAATATTATTATTTAATACCTCATGCCTTTGTTGTAATACCAATTTATTATGATAATAATTGGAAAAGAAATTAAATAAAGTTTGATTGGTTACATGGGCCAATAATGTTTGATTCTCTCGTGGATGTGATTTTTTAAAGTTAATAGTTTAATTTATTTTTTTCAGTCTTGTCCATAAAAAATATTACGTTTTCGATTTCTATATGTGCATATTTCTTTTACTTTTATAAGAACTAAGAAATTTTTTTTCAATTTTCATATATTTTATATAAAAAATTTTAGATTTTTTTTACAATATAGATGTTCAATATTTCTTAAAATAAAAATATTATGTGTCTAATAATTAAAAAAATATCCATAAAAAATAAGATAAAAAAATAATATAATCAAGTAAGGACAAATTGATGAACATTAAAAAAAAATCACTTGTCATTATCCTTTTAATATTGGTTAATTTGTTATTTATTTATATAATTTAGAGTTTTAAGCTTTTCAAACAACTTTATCTAATAGTTTAACCTATTTTTTCCGAGTCTTACTAATAAAAAATTTTGCTCCTTCCCTTCTTAAATGTGTAATTTTTTATGATTTTTATAAAAATTAAGTAAAAAGTTTCGGTTTTCATATATTTTATATAAAACTGTAGAATTTTTTAAATATAAATGTTTAATAATTTTTAAAAAAAATATACAAGTATAAAAATTGAGATAAGAAGAATAATATAATCAAGTAATGACAAGTCCATGGACCTTTAAAAGCAACTTATCAATCTCTTTTCGATGTTCACCAGCTTGTTATTTAGTTATGCAATTTAGGGTTTTAAACTATTCAAACAAACTTACCTACTCAAATTAACATTTTGTTATATGTCAACTTGGTTTCTGTTGATTATGTTATTGAGGAGAGGAAGAATAAGTTATTAGCTCAACAACTCTCAATGATGAATAGTTTATTGGAAGGGATCAAAGTGAAAAAGGGTTTAGGGGACATGTTGTAGTGATAGAAGCTCATAATAAATTTATTAGAACGATGCCCCCAATGCAACATCAACTTGTTTGTACAATGATGATAATAAACAAGTGGACTGCTTTTTTAAGTCCTAAGCACATTGGCTGCTTTGCATAACAGTAGCAGCAAGAAGCAGAATGAATGGATTTTCTTGGTTTCATCACAACAATGACCATGAAAGACAGGGAAAGAACCTGGCAAGGGTGGGGAGGATGGGTTGGAGCACTCAAGAAGAATAGTAAGTTTGGAACTTTACAACCCAACTTGATGAAGCCAAGCCATTAAAGAATAGGAACTAAGGAAAACTCAGGGTAAAGGAGGATTGGGCACAGATACACACAACCTTTATTTCAGCTTATGGAATCCATACCGTTATATTATCGAAATTGAAGCATGCAGTCAAGTTCTCTACACAAGAAATGCTTATTTTTTTTTCCACCAACGAAGTGCTCTCATTGTAAGTTAATACACACTCTTCTGTAACCACAACAAGAATCCAATAGTACTTGATGATAAACTTTCTGAATAGACAATCTAGTAGCCACAACGAGAATCATGAACCAGTAGAAATAATCAAGATATTATGCCCCAAGTTCAAACAAACATAAGAATCTAAAAAAGTTTGTATGAAAGTTTAACTTATCAACAACCATGTATGGTAACCTTAAACATTAAGTAAAACTAAAAATGTTTTAAGAAATTATTTATCAGCGGCTACACAGCAGCAAGCTCACACAAACAAACCAGACACATAACCCCCAATCATTCACAGTCAAACATAATTGGGCGTACCGTAGGACCAATAAATCACACTTGAAATACCATCACTTAAAACCCACCACGGAGGCGAAGGACAAGGTGCCAAGTTGATTCCTTCTGAATGTTGTAGTCTGCCAGGGTCCTCCCATCTTCAAGTTGCTTCCCTGCAAAGATCAGCCTCTGCTGGTCTTGGGGGATCCCTTCCTTATCCTGGATCTTGGCCTTAACATTATCAATGGTGTCTGAACTTTCAACTTCCAGGGTGATGGTCTTTCCTGTCAAGGTCTTCATAAAAATTTGCATCCCACCACGAAGGCGCAACACCAAGTGGAGGGTTGACTCCTTTTGAATGTTGTAATCTGCAAGGGTCTTCCCATCCTTAAGCTGCTTACCAGCAAAAATAAGCCTCTGCTGGTCTGGAGGATACCTTCATTGTCTTGAATTTTGGCCTTGACATTGTCAACTGTGTTGGAGCTTTCAACTTGCAAAGTAATGGTCTTACCAGTCAGCGTCTTCACAAAAATCTGCATACCACCACAAAGACGGAGCACCAAATGCAAGGTGGACTCCTTCTGGATGTTATAATCGGCAAGAGTCCTGCCATCTTCAAGTTGCTTGACAGCAAGGATCAACCGTTGTTGGTATGAGGGAATGATGCAAGAACATCTAAGATTGTATTTTATTTAATTTAATTTTTGTTAATTGTAATTGATTTAGGAGTTTATTTTTTTATTCTATTTAGATTAACATCTTTTTTTTTATTGGAATTTTAATACTTTTAAGAATTAATATTTGATTAAGATAGTCATGTTCTATTTAAAAATAAAATACTTATTTTATTTAAATCTCTTATTAACTATTCTACTTAGATTAAACAACTAGAAGTAAAGTTTTATTAAAATGTAGACCTATAATACTATAAATAAGACCTTTAAACTTAGTTATTATTCATATTTAAATTAAGAGTTAATAAATAATATTTTCTTAAATAAGAGTGTTTATTTTTTTATACTCTTTTTAAAGAATAAGAGGTTTTAATATTTTAGCATAACCAACTAAAGTAAGATTTTGACTATTTTTCACCTTAATGAAATTTTCAATCTTACTAAAATTGATAATTCACCTTTCAAAATTGATATCGTTCACAACACTCAGGTATCTTTACAATGCCCCGATGTAAGGAAATACCTAACTTGACATGGATCTTAGTCTTAACATTATCAATGGTGCCAAAACTCTCTACCTCCAATGTCAGGGATGACGTCAAAAAAAATTACATCAAATTAATTCCATTTCATGCCTATTTTTTTTTAATTGCTACCTATCCTTGGAGGATAGGATAGACCCATGCCTACTTCCTTATCATTTATTTACTATTCAAATTATTTGAATTAGATTTTAATTTCAATTAATCATAGATTTTTAATGTTGAGATGTACCGGAAACAGAATTGCTATTTTTGGGAACATACCTATTATTTCATTAAATTCTACATTTGTGTAGAAACATCTAGACATTAGTTGTGATGGAACCAAACTAAGATGGTAGGTAAGCTTTAATGGTGGCTTTAAGACTTTTGAATTTTATTTTATTTAATTTCATGAATAAAATTTAATTCGATTTTCGTGAATGTTCTTAAGTTCAAATATTAATAATATCTTATTAACATTATTCAGAATATAAATTCCTTCCTAAGGTGAGCAGTAAAATTGTATATGGGCACTAAAGAGAGTAATGGGTACTCTTTAAATGAGCACTTGTAGATATCTATCTTGATTACATAAAGTATTGATATTTTATATTCGAATTTGGGATGAGTAGGAGTAGCAAGTTTTAGTACTCATTTTTAATTCAAGTAAGGTATGAATATCATCTCTTGTGTATTGATATTCGGATTCAATTATAGGTATTTATTATGAATATTTATTTATTTGTTTTTAGTTATGAAAGTTGTTTAAGATATTTTTATAATAATTCATTGTTTAAGTTTTAATTTTAATGATTTTTTGTTTGTATAAAATTAATTATTAGTGAATTATATGGATAAAATTGGTAAAATATAATCATTATCTTATATAAATATCAATTTGAGTTCGGGTAATTAGGTATTTATGAAAAAGTTAATAATTTTTTTTTGCACAATTGGATATTTAAATGAGTACTATTAGTTAACGAAGAATGAGTGGAATATTATAATTCAAGTACTTCGAGTAGAAAATTTCAAAAATAATCAAGTAATTATAGGATTTAGTACCTTATTTATTAATAGGGTAAGATATCTCGAAATTAGCTGTACCTGTTGATAACCCTACTCTGCATCCTCACTTGGGTTGAAACAATCCTCGAGCTTTCTTCACTAGTGGGAACCAAAGCAAAAATCCTAAGCCGAAGGCCCAATGAAGCCCATGAGGCATGAGCGCTGTCAATTTCTTTCACAGCAGCGAAGGTTTTTGTATGCAAGTCACTTAAAATTCCATAAAACCATTTTTTGTTTGAAGTATGAGTGTCGTAATCATGGTGAAACCCATGAACTTTTATCATTTTCTCTCTTTCGATCTCTCTCTAATCAATTCATACGCAAAAGTATGAGTTCTATGAATATAATCCTCAGGTTTCTTTACTTCTGCTATAGAAATGAGAAGCAAAGCAAACTAATCTTTTCGATGTCCCTGACATGTTGCAACTGAAATCCTGTCTGGTTTCTCTTCTGTGTCTCGTTTTGGTTCCGTATGGCCTTTTTTTTTTCTTTTTGTCTTTTTCTCTCAAGAACATGAACATCAGTATCATTCAAACATTGGCTTTGGCTTTATCAATGATTTTATCGATTAATCCCAAGGTACCAATCAAGGTCAACAACACCATTGTTGCTGGTATTTTTATATATGTATACAATCCAGCTAGCAACGAGTGGATTGCTATGGAAAATTCATGCTTGGAGACGTAAATTTCAGCCCCACTTCTTCTTTTTTCTGAAGTTCTAGCCCTTGCAAAATGATTCAAGCACATAATCCTTCACAATGTGTTACTCATCAGATACAGACACAGTTGGATAGCATCCATGGAGCTTTGCAAATTCAACACAAAATTCTATCCGATTAAGATTATTTGTGTTCCTGGAAGGTTTCCTTGGCTGACTTTATAACTTTGATCTGCAGCCAAAGTTATACCTCAGGTTGTTAAATTACCAGGCCACGCCACACCTGCAGCCACCAATGGCGGCACTGATTGTAGAGTAGGCATCTGCTTTTGGGCTTTGAGTCTCCTCCATGAGTAGTATCTAATCGTTTACTAGTTTTTATCCTACACATTTCTTCTGTTTTTATTCTAATAAACTAATAAACACGATTCAAATGATAGAAAGAAGTAATAGTGTTTGAGTGCCCTACATAGGACACACGAAATGGGGAGACACGTGAGCGTTGAGTGGGAAAGCTTTGATTAAATGTCGAAGCTTAATCTCAAAGCTAATTGCATCCATGCATGGCTTGCTTTGACTGACAAAAAAAAAAGCTGCCACGCCAAGTGTCAAACCTCTGCATGGGCCCCGGCCCATCCATCCACGTGCTTATGGGGTGAGGAACTCTTCCTATAGCACGTGAAGTTCAGTCGAAGGAGGCTAGCCAGGTGCTGGGTGCCACGTGATTTTGGGCAGAAGAACATCAGCTCAGTCTTTCTTAATTACGTGAAACTGTTGGGTTGTCCCTTCATGTAAGACAGAAGAACTCGGGAGGCACGTGAGCCTTGAGTTGGAAAGCTTTGATTAGATAGATGGCAGTATGTCTGTGGCGTGTAAAGTGAATGGCTGACACAAAAATCAGATCAAGCTTTGGCAAGCCTTTGCATGGCCAGACACATCCATCCATACATGTTTATGGGGTTAGGGCCCTTCCTTACCACGTGAAGTGGTTGCAAATGTCTGGTGATTTTGGGCAAATTCCAAGCCATGACGGCAAAGCAATGGAAAAGAAACCTGGTTTCCTTAGGACATCACAGGTTTTGGCAATATTTTAGGTTTAAGTGACAATTTGATCTCATTTTGCCATGTTGACAGAAACCCTGCTTTATATCTTGTTTCAGCAGGGAAATTATGGAGGGATTTGCATGATTTATTTTTGCATAGTTCTTAGTTCTTATCTTACCTTTTTCAGGTTCTTCAATAGACAAGAGGGCACAACAACATCATCCATTAACTGTTTCTGCCTTTGGATAAAATAGAAGTCTGAATTCATTGGGCAAAAGAGAAAGAGAGAGAGAGAGAGAGAGATTAGATTTTTGTGATATGAAAGCTTGGTTGAAGAGTAGGGAGGAGACAAATCAAAATTACGAATTTGATGGTAATGTAATATTCTTTTTTTACAGAAAATATTATTAATAATTTACTAGAAATATATATTTTTCAATCTAAACCCATACCTTAGGTTTAAGTTTTTTTCCCTAATAATTAACATATTATTAACCAAATTAGAGAAAGATTTTTAATTTTTAAGTTAGCCCATGAAAACAAGGTGCGGGTTAGCTTCACTTATGTGATTTGGGCTTCCTTAATTACTCATTAAATTTGGCTGCTAATGTTATGGATTATATATTATTACAAGGTAGGATTCTCTCTGTCTCCCAACACATGACCACACTTATTTTTGTTTGTAAACACTTGGCTCTTTCATCATTTGTCTTTTCCACTCAAAGATAATCTCTTCCCTAACAAATCAGAGACATAGAATGCTCCACAAATTCTATCTGTCAATAGAATCAATTTTCTTTTCTACCAATTCCTTCACAACCTATATATATATATATATATATATATATATTTATATGGTCCAAAATTCTAAACCAATGAAGAACATCATTGACTCCTATGCTTCTTTTAAACTCTTTAACTTGTGTCTTTTCTCTTCTTCTTCTTTTGGTTTTTTTTTCTCATTTGAAAGATTTCACAACCACTTTTTTTAGTTGGAAACATGTAAATCTCTCTTTGGTTATAAGATATTTGTCACCTTTATGACTATTTGATTCATTAAATAAAAATATAACTTTTGATAAAAATAATAAAATATATAATTTCATGACACACATGCGTACATACACACATATATTTAATTACCTATGATAAAATTAATTGAAAAAAATAAATTAAATGTCGACATCAAAATTTTGTGAAGTCATTTCCATATCAAAGGGGGTTGGGGACATGGTTGTACGAATATGAAATGTTGGATATCTTACACACATACTTCTTCTTCATTTGGTAGGCAGTCACACTTGCCCTTGTGAAAAAAATTGAAAGCTAGTTTTAGTGGGAAATATGTTTTTTCTCCTTTTCGAGCTTGCTTTCATTATTGGTGAGGAAAAGGATTATATGAGTGAGCACTCACTTCACACCTTGTATTTTTATTTTTCATATCAAAGCAAATTTTTATTACTATTAGAATTTAATATAAGTAAAAAATGCTAATAAAAAACAGTGAAACGCCTAACAATTAAGTAACTAAACACCCGAGCTTAAATTATATTGGCATCATACAAAAAAAAAAATCAAATTTCGGTTCAAACTACCACTAAGTATAAATTATTTTACCCTAACAATATAGAAAATTTGTAAAAGTATTAGTTTCTGGAAAGGTATTCATGGACCATTTTTTTTTTCAAATTAGCTTAAGTTGTTACCCATTTGTTATTTTATTGCTTAAGTTCTGTTTAGTTGATACTGTTATTATCAGTTTTTGTTTCTTGAAATATTGCTATATATAAAGCAAAGAGAAAGGTAACAAACAAAATCATAATTGATTAAAAAATTGAAAAATAATCAAAGTGTAATACCAACTATAATATAATTGGTTTATTTAAAGTATAATCATGGATTAATTGTATTATCTATAATCTTTCAGATTATTATTTTCTTTTGTGTTGAACTAATAATTTATCCTGCTTATTACTTTTTCATCTTTTTTTTTTTACTTTTACTTTTAGAAGCAAAGATTAATTAGTGAAAATATTAACTTATTGGAGTCTTAATCTTCTTAATCTTATACAATGAGTTTCAGGTTGTATTGATTTTACACATGAGTGGATGTTAAGAGATTGCCATATTATTTAGAAATGTAAACATTTTTGTTATAATAACTTGCTTCTGTATCATTTATTATCAATTAATTATAAGTAATCTAACTCCATTAAACCTTTTGAATAATATCGCAATTAAATCAAATATATTTTGTTTAAAGGACTTATTTGAAATTTTTTAAATAATTCAGCAACTTTTTTGAATATTATGTCAAAAATTTATTGCTGTCTATCCCATTTCTCTTCTCTGATAAATAAAGATGAACCTGTCTCTCTATGTATTTTTGTACCATGGGTTACTTCTCTTTCTTTTCTTTCAAAGCTCAAAAAACCCTAGAATATTAGTGTATTACATTACTTTTTCCATGTAAACTATACTTTTCACCTTTACCCCTATTGTCTATTTTCATTCTAGTACATTTTCCCTTTATATTTATTAGTTAGAAAGGTGATTCCCTGCAAAGGACGTCTGTATATTTTTCTGCTTGTTCTTGTGTTAGTCATAGGAGAGATCTAAGCAGTCCATGGAGTAGGAAGTTCATCATCCTTTTTTTTTTCTGTATTTTATATATAGCTATAGTGTGCAACCTTTTCCTGGATGGTAGAAAGAACTGCTTCTGCAAGTTTCCTTTGGTCTCTTCTAAGTGATCAGTGTCATGTTAATGATTTACCTTCTTAAATCATATGCCAGAAGACATGATGATTACCAATTCTGCATAAAGCCCTAATTTTTTTTTTTTGTCATTCTGCTTAGTCAATGAAAGAAGTCTGCCTCCATAGGAATAGGGTGTGCAGGGGAACCACCTGAAATCCAACAACAGAAAAAACCAAACCATAAATAAGAGGTGCAAAGAGAGAAAAAAGACAAACCAAAGAAAGCCTGGGATAGACTTGATACAACACCCAACTAACCATCAAAAGCTACAACCAGCTATGCAAATATCATTCCTGTCCACACCAAGCTTAGCCACACCAAGCTTTAGCCAAAGAGTCTGCTCCAGGAAACAGTTTGGTGCTGATCTGGAGATATTGACAAAAATTTACGGATGCAGTAGTCTTTTTTTCTTTAACTTGTCAATTTCTTTTCAAGAGCTCCAGGGCTCTTATCAACCCCCCCCAAAGTTGGTCATCCAGCATATCAAAGCAATGGAATTGATCACGGATGCTATAGGAATTGAATTATGATTATTCGAATCCATCCCATTTTATGCTACTTTACTTTTAATAATATAACTTCCATTAACATTTTTGATTATGTGAATTGCAGAAATGGAGTGTGGCTATTGTTGTCCTCTTTATAATTCCCTTAAGCTTGTCTGTTATCTGCTAAGGCTAGCTATCAGGTAATTTCCAAGGAGATTTGATACATAAGTGGACTTGTCTATCTGCAATTACCTGATCCTCCTAACATAGCCATGGCAAAAATTAAGGCCTGTAAACTTCGTCTGGTGACAGGTTTCGAGCTATAAAGACTTGGAATCAGAGTTTGAGGAATGGAAGAGTTTGGAGAATTGGGCATATGTTTGTAAGCCAATTCAAAATAAAGAACACTTGCTGATGTAGCATCTTCCAAGCTCATTTAAGGTATTATATATGGAAATTGAAAAAGTTTCTCTTCCGAGTAGTAATACTTCATAATCTAAAATGTGAATCAGAACATATGTATCTGCTGATAAAATCTCTTTCAGTATGTATGAAAGTAAAAAGTAATTAATTGACAGCTCAGGAGGCAAGAACAGCTACAATGCAACACGTTTAACCATACAAGGAATGTTTTAACTACTTCTAGGAATGAAATTGATTCCCTGATGGCCTTAATTTGGAAATTTGTTGACCTTTTGCAAAAAGGGGACCAAAATTTTTTGTATTTTTCCATCGCCATTTGTCATGAAATAATGATAACAATTCAGTAATTGCAGACATATCAAAACGTACAGCAGGAGTTAGGACATTGATATGTTACTATATATATATATGTATGTATGTATGAATGTATGAATTCACAAGAAGCAAACATAATTTTGAAAGATCTAGTTTAATTTTCAATTGTTTCCGGTCTCCAACTATAAGTAATCATTGTATGAACTATGCATCCATATGTCACCATAAGGATCATTTATTCAGTGATACATGTTTTTCAAACTTTTTATGTTTCTAACAATGAACACTTTCATTTACAATTCATTAAATAGTTCTTTTGAGGATGATAATTACTTACTTCATGTACATTTGTCTGATCAGGATTGAGAAGATAGTCCGACTTCCTCTCTATCTCAATGGGTGTTGAACCTCCATTTTTCGAGAAATACAAGGCCATCTTGCAGAGCTCTGCTGAAAAGGAGAAATTTTCCACGATTGAAGTGGTTGAGGAATTTGAGCTGCCTTTGATTGATCTCAGTGGTTTGAATCTTGGACCAATCGAGAGGCAAAAGTGCATAGAACAGATGGCTGAAGCTGCTAGTGAATGGGGTTTCTTTCAAATTGTGAATCATGGGATTCCAGGAGGGTTGCTGGACAGATTGAAGTATGAGCAGATGAAGGTGTTTCACCTACCCTTTGACAAGAAGGCCGAGCAGAAGTTTTTGAATTTATCAGCCCATAGCTACCGATGGGGGAACCCCCTAGCTACCAGCTTGAGGAACCTTTCTTGGTCAGAAGCCTTGCATATATCGCTCAAAGATATTTCGAGAATGGATGAATGCAACAACCTCAGGTACCTCGTTATTTATCTTATTTCCTATAGTACATCCATCATAGTCCTTCATTGCCTTTACATGAAATAACAAGGAACAACTTTTAGGCTGTTAAACCAACAGGATAAAGAAAAATGAAAAGGTTATACCTCAAACACTAGCTAGAACTAGATAGACATTATTGGGAACTTAAGGTTTCAAATTACACTATGGCCATGATGCAAATTACACTCTCAAACCTTATAACAGTCTCATATTTTTTTTTTTTGGTACTATAACAAGGTTTGAGAGATATTCTTTGATTTTATAAAAGAATGGATATTCATTTGTATATAAGATTTTGGTTTTACTCATTTATCAATGAGTGCAAGTTTACCTTATCACAGTCTTATAATTATATGTTGCTTCATATATCTATGGTTGGTCTTATGCTACTACCTGCCAAACATTTCGAAGCCCCACCCGTGTCATCGCCCTGGAGGGCTGCCGCCATGGCCAGGTGTGCCTTTAGCCACCAGGCCACTGTCACTGTGGCTGTCACCCACAATGTGCTTATGCTAATGAAGAGGCTAGCTAAGGCATGCGGTCATTTCTAGAATTCTCCAAAACTTCGGTTTCTTTGTAATCATGTGGATTGAATTGTTAGTACTGATTATTTCAAGAATTCTCCAATGTCTCAGTAAATATATACAAAATTGATACAATGAATCATTCAAGACCTTATTTTTTTTGTTTCACCATTTTTCAGGTCATCAATACAAGAGTATGCGAGAAAAGCTAATTTACTGGCTCAAACATTAGCTGAACTTTTAGCACAAAAATTGGGCATCAAACCAAATTATTTCCAAGAGAACTGCTCACCAAGCTCGAGTTCTCTTCGACTGAACAGATATCCTCCTTGTCCATACTCTTCCAGGATGTTTGGCATTATCCCTCACACTGACACTGATTTCCTCACCATTTTATCCCAAGACCAGGTAGGGGGATTGCAATTCAATACAGATGGAAGATGGTTTAGTATTAAACCCAATCCAAAGGCCTTAGTCATCAACATTGGTGACTTATTTCAGGTAATATATAGTATATAATTAGTAATTACAATGACAACATAATAATATATCAAAGATTATTTTCATTCTTGATTTTTTATTTGTTACGTAAGTATACGATATGTGAACATTCAACTCAATAATAGATATGTACATATAGTAATCTCCCGTCCACGAATTAAAACAGAGATTCCATGTACTGCAGGCATTGAGCAATGGCATTTACAAGAGTGTCACTCACCGAGTGGCTGCAAATGAAGGGGTTGAAAGGTACTCTATTGCATACTTCTACTGCCCCACCTACGAAGTTGTAATACAAAGCTGCAGTGAGCCAGCTTTGTACAGAAACTTTAGTTTCAAAGAGTATAGGGAGCAAATCGAAAGGGATGTAAAAGCTACTGGGGCCAAAGTAGGGCTTTCTCGGTTTCTTTGGTGAAAGGGTAAAATTTGCCATGACAGCTTAGCCACAGTCTTATTATGAAAATAATTGTACTTCCATGTTTGGCTGCTGCTGTTTTAACATCTTGTGCTACAAGAATCAAGCATAGATGAATTATTTGAGTGCTTTTAACTTACCCTATTCCATCCCACTTTTACAGTGTGAGAAAATGTACAAGTAAACATTTGCATGCTTGAAGCCTAAAATTATGTTGTTCTTCCTCGCAATGTTATTAAAATAATTATACAAAAATGATACTTAAAGTTAAATTATCCAATCTATCGTATAAAAAAATTAAATAAATTAAATAAATCAATAAACTGATATCTAATTAACATTAATTCAACAAAAAATTGGATAAACTCACACGTAATTATAAATCTCAGAACCTGAAACATCTAATTGTAAACACGAATTTTAGATGTGGGTCGGTTTGGCTTTACCACCTGTAACTAAGGGTGAGCAGTAAGAGGAAGTACTATCTCCGAGTGGTAAACGAGAGTGGTGCATGTGGGGAAGGACAAGTTGAAAAGTGGAAGCTCCTGGGTGCTTGCCAAATTGCCAACAGGCCCCGGTTCTTCCCCTCACAGTAAAGACAATATGCTGGTATAGGTTTGTGTGGTTGGCCTCTGGTTATCCGAAAGGAGGAAACATCCCTGATATTCATTATTCACATGTAAATGAGCTTATTATATGACTAGAATCAACACATTTATGCGAGGAGGTCCATTACCTAGAGTTCATTGCTATCCACGTACTTGCTATACCACCTTCTCTTCCTTGTCTTTCTCCATTGCTTTAGCTAGCTACTGGACACGACATGCTTTGTACTCAGGTTGGTGTTTGCCTTTGGTTATTCGGTCTTGAATTTTCAATCACATGCAATGATCCTACACCTATCCAACATTACGGGCCCTTGCCCTTGACTTTAGTGAATTTGGAGTATTTTAGGTTCAAAATTTCACCTTTCTTTTTTTTTCAAAAAAAGCATAAGTCATTGATTCACTGAAAGAGATTACATGAATATCAATTCAAATCTGCTATAATAGATAAAGTCAATCACAAATTCGATACGACATTGCAATTACATTTCATTTTTTTTTTTAAAAAAAAAGAACGAAGTATAAGTCATTGATTGATAGAAAAAGATTACATGAATATCAATTCAAGTCTGTTGTCATAGATAAAATCAATTACAGACTTAGTACGACATTACACTTGCATTTCACTTTTTTATTTTTTTAAAAAATCAAAACATGAGTCATTGATTGACCAAAAAAGTTTACTCAAATGCCTATTTAAGTTTGCTGTCATAGATAAATTAACCACAGACACAGTGCGACATTGCAGTTTCATTTCAGCGTAGTCACAAAAAACTCTCAAGCACCCAAATTACCAAGTAAAGGGTAGCCAACATTTAATTTCTGCATATAACTTATTTTGAAATGAAAATTGTTGAACCTACTATTACCTTGACTCTCCATTAGCTCTAGTTTGCTATTAAAAAGATAGTGCTTGCAAAGCCAGTTTTTGGGTGAAGCAAAACTCTTTATCAACCCTTCCATTATTTTTTTGAGCTGAACCAACTTATCAAAATCTTTTTGGTTTATATAGTAAAAAATCTATGTATTATTGTACCCAAACGTGCTTCTAAATTTTAATTAGTACCCAAATAAATTTTAATCTTACTAAAAAATTAATCAATGCAAGATATAATGTTAACTGACCCAATTAACAACTAACGTGACCAAATGTATCAATCATGTTAGTGGTTTACACTTTGTCACTTAGATAAAAAATACCAATTGACATTTAATCTAATGACGGTTAATTTTTCATTAAGATTAAAAAGATAGAATCAAAGATTGAAGTCTCATTTGGATATCATAAAAAAAATTAAAAATTTAATCAAAGAAACAATCATAATATAGAGGCTTTTTTGCTTTAAACAAATCTTGTTTCATTGTTCACCACTCTAAGAAAGGTGAGTAATTATTGGCAGAAAAAAAGAAATGGTGAGTTGAAAATGAGAAAAACCCATTTATATTTCCTTAATACTACATAGTTCTTAGGACAAAGACCATAGTGTTTCTTAATGCAAAGAATAGTCAGAGAGAGAGAGAGAGAGAGAGAGAGAGAGACAAGCCCTAAGTCCTAAGCTAGGTTAATTTGTCCATTAGTTGCCGACTGAGTTACAATAAGTCCCCATTTATTAGTTGTCAAGTGGGGCACAAACAAGGAAACACACAACCACCTTGCCAAATGAAAATACAGAGGACACTGTAACTTTGTCAAATTAGAGAGAAGGAAAAAATAAGAAAAGAAATGGTACTTTCAATCTTTGTTGGTGTTCACTTTTTCCCCATCTCATCTGTTTTCCAACCTTCATGGATACTACACATCTACACGTGCTCTTTCCATTTTTGTTTGCCGATAGCTTCAAAATTGTTCGTGGCCTCATTCATTCATTCATTCCTTCTCTCCTTGCAAAGCTTGTGTGTGCCTTTTCTTATTACAACATTGAGCTATATACCCAAACATTTGTTTTCTTACAAAGTACTAAATCTAAGTGTTTGTTTATACTTAAAATTGCAACTTGTCAAATTGGGTTTATGATATATGTCTCTTGTTTGTTCAACTAACAAAGATATATTTCTTGTTTTTATTCTGAAAAAAGATGTAATATTTCATATTTAAGTGTTATTAATTCAAAAACTTTTTAGAATCAGATCATATTATAAAGAACATATAGATAGATCCGAGGTGTTAATAGCTAGCAATAATTAGGCGTTGTATGATTCAATAATCATGTTCCATTTGAACATATGAATTGAGATGAATGGCAAAATAAAAAATTTCGGTGGTGATCATTATTATTTTATGAATGTTACATGTTGTTAGTGAATAGTAAATTATAATGTTATTAACATTAAGACAAAAAGATTGAGGAATTTCATTATTCTAAGATCAAGGTAATTATCAAAATGATATGTATATATACCCAACACATTAAGAAGTGGGCTAAAAACAAGCCAACACTTTGAACCATTTCTGTCATTATCAATTAGAAGAAGGCCCATCAAACACTTTCAAGGAAAACACATTGGCTAATTCATAAAGCCCATTTAAGAAATTCAGGACAGCTCATTTATCTTGAGCCTCTTTCTCTTCTTTTTTGGGGCATAAACCAACCTTTGGGTACAAAAGGTCCAATTAGCAGCCCACTCCTAGTTTTCCACTTTTGCTACTATTTTGAGTGAATACAAACTATCATACGTTAGTTAAGTTGTGTATAACATATATTATGCCTTTTCTCCCTTTGCAACCCTTCCCCGCAAAACATGGCAGATTCCGGTGGAGAATGTTGTGGGTGTTGCTATAGCTTTATCTTCACTCCGGGTCTGACAGCACTTTTCATGTGGCTAAGTCTATGTACCTCAAAGCCTAAATGTTCCATGCAAACTTTGTACTTACCATCACTTAAAAGAACCGTAAACCTCATAGTCGACCCCAGACAACCTTAACAAAGACAAAGGGATTAAGTATATGATCCTATGAATGTGGCAGTTTATAAGTTTCCAAACAAAAGTCATGTCATGGTTAGTGTTTTTTGATGCTAGGGTTTTACCGGAGTCAAAAAAGGCAAGTTACCAGAGCTTGGTCAAGGGACTATTAACATGATGATGACAAGAGATGGTTTTCCTAGACAAGTGTCTTCAAGAAAATCTACACCACTAGGAGGATGGATGTTGCAGATGTTGATATATGCCCTTAAACCAATTAGATTGGTTAAGAAATATATATTGTTATTTAATGCATATTTAATTACATTATTATATGTGATACATTAAAGTCTTGCATGAAAACTGTAAAGTTATTATAATTATGAAATCACTGTACATCGAAGTCATGTTCTTAAAATTGTTACTGGTTATTTTATTGTTAGGAAATGGCATTGACAATGCTTAAAAATTAGTACATGTTGAGCCTCATTACTTGAAAAGTAAATAATCGATCTTATAAATTGAAGTATATGGGATACTTAGGATAACATATGAGTGCTTGTTAAAGAACAAGTTTACTAAATATGACCTATTATGAGAACTCCATTTGGTATTTTACTTAAATATTTATGAAATATATTTTCATATGATAGTTGTGCAGCTAGTTCTCAAACTTGAGATACTAGGTCATCATGTATGGAAAATGACATATTTTGATTTTACTCCTATGAGTCTGGAAGCAACTAGATGTTTAAATAAGGTGTTTTTGAGTATGTCATGACGCATGCAAAGATTAATGAGTGGTCAATAGAAGATTTATTACCCCAAGTGATATGAAGGAATGTATCTCACTTGTTCTCAATTCTTGAATACTTGTATAAAATCTTTGACCAAAGTATGATGAATTTGAGGAAAGTTAGTTTCCTAAATTCATAAGGTTAGTAATGAATTATGAAAACTAATATGGACTGTTATAAGTAGAAATTGAGCCATGCTTTATAATATATCTTAAATATTTGATGAAAGGATCGTATTGCATTGAGAGGCTTATCATGGAAGGATTTTGTCAAATTCTTTAATTAGCTCTCTAATATTTGAGTGGTCATAATGTATTCTTAGATCCAGCTCATGGTATATAAATATAAATTAATTATCAAATTGATATTAGATTTTATATTTATTATTAGTATGTTAGAAGCTTAATGGATCACACACATTAAATGACATGATTGAGATTAAATAAAAATAATTAATTAAGTTAGACTTAATTGAAACAGACTAAAATAAAGTGAAAAAATTAATTAAGTTTACAAGTACTTAATTGAATAAAAATGTAACTATTGTATTTAGGGTTACAACTTTGTTTGGCTATATAAATATGTTATGTTAGTCAATTAAAACTTTAAGCCTTTAGCTATTTCATAAAAATATGAAAAGAAAAATAGTTTTCTTTATCATACAAAAATGAGAATTAGCAAAAACTTTTGATCTTTTTGTTTTAAAAGCAAAATTTGCTCGACCAAGTAAAAATCCTACCTTTGAGAAAGTTTTATTTCATCATTGTATAGATTACTGTTAAAAGCTAAACAATTAAGTAGTCGAAGATTTGACAAATCTTAAAGGTAAAGAAGCAAAGATTTTGATTACAGGATTTCACACTGATTTGTTCTCTTTTTGAGTTACTTGCTTCATCATAAGTAATTTTTGGATTTAATTAGCTCTTAATTACAATATCTAAAACAAGTTATGTAACTTTTAAACTTATAAATGTTCACAATTAATTTAAAAATTACATGAAAAACACAAACATTGATCATATAAAATTCGACTATTTCTTTGATTAAAATCTAATTTTATTTTTCTGCAGTGTTATGTTTTTAATTTCATAATTAATTTCATATTCGAACATAATGTCAAATCCCAACAACAGACAACCCATCCTCAAGTTGCTTGTATAGTAATTTATGAATATATATTGAAGTGTTAAGAGATCCAAACCAATCCTTATTAATAAGTTACCTCTTACAGATTCTTGTCCTATACATTCCCATTTTCTATTTAAATAAATTATAAAACTATTTTTTATCCTAAGATATTCAAACTATATTGAAATGACATAATGTCAAGTTTTTCTTAACTTATAAAAAGGAGTGTTGAGGTAACGTTGTCCTACCTATGAAACCGAGAGCTGGGAGGCACGTGAGCTTTAAGTTGGACAGCTTTGATTATATGTCAAGGACTTATCCAAGTCATGTCAAATATATGTTAGGAGTCCATACAATCTGTCCATGGCTATGGCTTGACTGACGGAAATTAGCTACCTGCCAAGCCTTTGCAAGGCCGGGGCCATCCATCCATTATGTGTATGGGGGTGAGGGGCTCGGCCATGGGTACATTTACCACGTAAAGTTCATGCAAAGCAGGCTAGGCAGGTGTTGGGTGCCACGTGAGTTTGGGGCAAATGCCGGCAGCCATGAACTAGACCCCTTGGTTTTTTCTTAGGATATGACTGTTTTGGCATTGTATATATGGTACAGCTCCAATTTGATCTCATTTTCCAAAGTTTTCAGTAAATAATATGTATGGGGGCAATTCTTCTAAGTGGGAAAACATGTATGGATGATGATTTATTTGCATAAATTCTTCTCTTTCTTACTTGTCACACATCTTTAGTCGACAAGAAAGGAGATAACACAATCCTTAATTGTTTCTGCTTTTGGATAAAAAAGAGACTGCTTGTTTCAAAACTAGCCAATCCCACTTTTTTTTTGTCATCTCACTCTAGGGCAAATCAACCCTCCATTATCAAAATAATTATAAGGATATAGAGTGACATTAACAAGACAAAGAGAGAGAGATTTGCTTGATTGATAAGAAAGTTTAGTGGAAGAATGGAGAGAAGCAGCTATATATATCTTTCCTTAATTTTTTTTTTATTTTCTGATATTAAACTTGCATATAAGATTATTTTTTTAAAAATCTAAACCCGTGTTTTAACTTTCATGGACATTAGCTTATTGTTTCCTAATAACATATTTTTTAAAGATTTAACCAAATTAGATATATATTTAAGTTGTTCAAGTTGGGGGTGCTCTATTTAGCCCAAATTAGAACAATTTGGGCTTCACTTAAGTAATTGGGCTCCCTTATTTAGATATTTAACTAGGGTAATGTAGGGTTCTCTTTGCCGCCCAACACCTCACATATTTTTGTTTGTAAACTCTTGGCTCTTTTACTTATTTTCCACCCAAGGGAGTCTCGTCGCCTAACAAGTCAATGCTCCACTTCATATTCTATCTGTCAATGGAATAAGGTTTCTATCAATTCTTTCACAATCTATCTGTTTGGTCCAACATCCATTCTCCATCATCAACATACAGTACCAATGAAAAAAAATCAGCCCAATACTTTGTTTTAAACTCTCATTTCTTTCTTTTTTTCTTCTTTTTCATTTGAAAGACTCCTCAACCACTTTGTTTAATTGGAAACAAGTATCTCCCTGAGCTCTAAAACTATTTGTCAACTTTATGAGGCTATAGTTTGATTCACAAAAAGAAAGCGAGGAAATGAATTTTGAAGGAAAAAAAGAGAAAAAAAAGTATAAATAAATAAATAAATAAAAACCCTATGATCATTCTTTATAAGGCATATTTCATAATATTAGCTGACAATTGGTTATATATAAATGTCCATTTACGTATATTGTCATGGACGATCCAATTGCAGACCTGATATAGTGCTACTATTATATTTCAACTACATCATTACCCAAGGAAACTATGACATTTGAAAGTACTCTCTTTGCAATAATACAACAGGGAATTTATGAAATTAACTAGTACTATAATAAAAATATGTCATAAGGGACAGGTGCTCTTTTTTTCCTCTTTTGGTCACGGAGAATTATGTTATGTGTAGACATGCTACATTTAACTTTTGGCATGGAAGCACATACTACATTATATGGGATGTATTCATTATTAATATCTCTTGCTTTTCTTAATTACTTATAGTAGCATTTAATTAAAACAATAATTAATCAATTTAATGTCAGCATCCAAAATTTGTAAAGCCATTTCCACATCAAAAGGGAGGTTGTGGATATGGTTGTAGGAAAATCAAATGTTGGATATCTTAGACACACACACACTTCTTCTTCATTTGGTAGGCAGTCACACATGCACATGTGTAAAAGATTGAAAAAAAAAATTCATATTTTAACTTATGCATATGTTTTTTGTTTCCTCCTTTTCCATCTTTGCTTTCATTATTGGTAAGGAAACCAATTATATGAGAAATCAGATCACACAACTTGCATTGCTCAATCTTAAATTTTTATTTCTTTCAAATTAAAGCTTAGAACAATTGGGGATTAATTAAAAAATATCTCAATTACCATGATGAAATAATTGTTGCAATCTTGATTTTCATTAGTATTTTAAAGGATGTAATTAATTTCTTGTGCTTACTATAAACTTAAGAATTCAAGAGGGTTTAGTCTCTTTGTTCTTTTCTTGTTTAGATTCCGTTTTATTGATATTTTTATTATTTTATTTATTTTTTTACATTTTGAAAATTAAGTTTTATATATATGTATAAGCAAAAAGTAAAAAACAATGTCACACTTGATTAAATAATAATCAAAGTGTAATACCAATTATAATATAATTAATCTATATTAAAGTAAAATCATACATTATGTTATTTAAAAAATTATGTGTTTTATCGATAATTTTTCAAATACTTGGCATTTGCTTTTCTATCCAAATAAACACACCTTTACTTTCTCATTTTTTCTTCTTAGTTTATTTTCTGAAGTAAAAAGCAACTAATAAAAATGTCAATTAAATAGAATCTTAATCTTCTTAATTTTATTTAAAAATTTTCAAATTGTATTAATTTTACACAACAACGGACGTTAAAAGAATACGATATAATTAAATGGTATAGATTTCAAATTTCTTATAATGATAATACCGGTTCTATCAATTATAAGTAATTTAACTCCATTGAACCTTATGAAAAGAACTTAATTATCACATTGGTCTCCCTAATACCACAATTAAATAGAATATTTTTGTTTAAGACAATTATGTACTAATCACACATTTCAGTTGAGTTGTCTCGTGTCAAAAGATAGATCACACTTCGTTTGCATGGCGAGAAATATTATGGCACAAAACCCTAGGAGCCAATCATAAGGAAATTGAGAACCCTAGCTAGATTCTTGTTATTTTCCATTAATTATGAAGTATGATGATGTGATCTAGTCGGCCAGTATGGGGTCAGCCTCTATGCTTTGAAGTGATTGGCCAATGAGTGAAGGGTGATACCAAAGCTCTAAGCACAAA
This sequence comes from Theobroma umbraticum, assembly GCF_002168275.2. Lineage (NCBI taxonomy): Eukaryota > Viridiplantae > Streptophyta > Magnoliopsida > Malvales > Malvaceae > Theobroma > Theobroma umbraticum. Next base: position 7,023,671 of record NW_018397262.1, on the reverse strand, counting down.
TTAGATAAAGATTTTTTAGGTAAAGTTATTCTCTCATAAAAATAATCAAATTAAAATATTGCAGATATTTCAAATCGGTGCAAAATTTTATTAAAATTTTTAATAAAAATATTTATTTAATTAAAGTGTCAAAATTTATTGAAAATTTTTATATTTGATAGGTAAATAAAGCTTTTCGATCGATGGATTTGAAAATTTTGCTTTGTTCTTATCCTCAAACTTGATAGAAAAGACAACCTCTTACCCATTTTTTGCAGATAAGAGACTCTTTTTCAAGGCTTTGAAAACATTGCAGGACATTATAAGAGCTATAAAATCATTGGACTTTTCAAAAGAACATGTGAAGTTGAAACCCTATATAACTAAAAATCTCACTCCCCTCTTTCGTAACTTGTTTAGACGCGTGTTCTATGCTTCAGCCATAAGTTCTCTCAGCCAATAGCATATGTTCAAACCTGAACATAAATATGTATGAACCTGTCTTTTATAATGTAGTATGGGTTATTACTCTTTCTCGAAGCTCAAAAAACCCTATATTGCATTACTATACTCTTTCATGTAAGCAAGGTCTGTTTAAACCCTCTTGTCTACTATATATATCATCCTGCTAGCTAGTGCATTTCCCTATATATTTAGTTATAGCAGCTAGGTAATTCTGTAAAGGGCACATTTTTCTGCTTGTTCTTGTTATAGTCATAGCTAGTACTACTTTTTTCTGCAAAGTACTGAATCTGCAAGTGTCCTTGGTGTGTTCTAAGTGAGTGTCATAGTGTTTAATTTGAAATTTACTTTCTGAATATATGATCACGATCAGCTAGCATTCAGCACAAAGCCCTAATCCTATGTTGGTCATCTTTCTTTCTTTTCTTTTTCCTTTTTGCTCAGCCAAATAAAGAAGTCTTCTCCCTTGGGAATATAGGGGGAACCAACTCAAATACATATAAATCCCACCAACTGAGAAAAGAAACCATCAAATGAGGGGCAGAGAGATAAAATCTCCAAAAGAAAGCCTGAGATAGACTTGATACAACAAGCTAATTAGCCTTAAAAAACATTAAAGCTCCCCCTAACTGTGGAAACATCATTCCTGTCCACACCAAACTTAGCCAAAAGAACCTACAAAGACAGTTTGCATCTCTTAAGATGTCGGCAGAAATCAACTTGTCAATTTCCTTGAAGAGCTCCCACTTATTCTCTAGGTTGGTCATTCAATATCAAAGTAATAATGGCTCAACCAATAGGAATTCACTGATTCTTGTTCTTAACTAGAATGCATATCCCATTTTATGTTACTTTACTTTTTTAATCATTTCCTGTCCTCTAATAAAACGTCCATTAACTTTTTTTGCATATGAATTGCAGAAATGGGGTGTGGCTGTTGGTCCTCCTTGTAATTGCTTAGGGAGTTGCATGTTATCTGCTAAGGGATGATAAGCTGAACAGACACAGATTCTTGAAAGCTCTATCAGGTAATTAATTTACAAGGAGGTTTGATACATAAGTGCACTTTGTGGAACTATATGCACTTGTCCATCTACCACTATCTGATCCACCTAGCACACAGCATGGTCTACTAAGAGCACATAAATTAAGGCCTATAAACTTCATTTCGGTGAAAGGTCTCCAGATATTGCGACAAGTAGCTAGGTGGAATCAGAATTTAGGTGTCTAAGAGTTTGGAGAATTGGGTTATGTTCTAGCCAATTAAAAATAAAGAACATTTGCATTAATGTAGTCACATGCTAAATAAGATTAACATTTTCCAAGCTCATTTGGTGAATATTTAGGGAATCAAAAAGGGTCAAGGACCGTGAAACACTTCTCTTCTTGGTATAGATTGTAGTAGCACTTCATAATCCAGTGTGAATCGGTACTTATGATCTGCTAGAAATCTCTTTAAATGTGTATGTGGCAGTAAAAGGTTTGACATCCAAATATCACCAGCAAAGCGAGATCAGATTCAATGTAATAAGAGTAAAAAAACAAGGGGAAACATGTAACTTTTTTAGGAAATGAAATTTGATGCAACGTAATGTTCCCTGCTGGCCTTAATTAGAAATTAGTTGACTTTTCTGAACAAAAGGATAAAATTGTTGTAATTTTCTTTCACTATTTGTCATGAAATAATGAAAACAGCAACTGCAGACATACCAAAACATACAGCAAGCAGTGAGGACATCAGTATGTACCATATATGTATGAATTCACAATGATCAACAAACAATTTTTTTTGCTCTGTCAAACCATAAAAATTTATTAAAGAGAGGAAGAATTTACAATGGGAAGATAACACCCTAAAAGAGGGCTTAGAAGCAAAAGCAAAAGCCAACAGACATGGCCAAAACATAGGAAGAACATTTACAATGCAAATATATAGCAGTTTTTCATTTATGGCAGACCAATGCAATAAATTTTGAAAGATTCAGTTGTCCAATTGTTTTTGGTCTAAGATCATTGAACTATATGCAATTCATTGTATGAAATAAGCATCCATGTGATCATGGGATCATTTATTCTGAGATTTTCAAAGTCTTTTCATGATCAGTTTAACTTACACTTCATATAAGGAGTTCTTTTGAGCATGAATTACTTACTTCTGTGCATATTTGTCTGATCAGGATTGAGAAGATAGTGAGGCAATGTTCTCCAACTTCCTCTCCATCTCAATGGCTGTTGAACCTCCATTTTTCGAGAAATACAAGGCCATCTTCCAGAGCTCTGCTGAAAAGGAGAAATTTCCCATGGTTGAAGTCTGTGAGGAATTTGAGCTGCCTCTGATTGATCTCAGTGGTTTGAATCTTGGACCATTTGAGAGGCAAAAGTGCATAGAACAGATGGCTGAAGCTGCTAGTGAATGGGGCTTCTTTCAAATTGTGAATCATGGGATTCCTGAAGAGCTTCTAGACAGGTTGAAGAGTGAGCAGATGAAGGTGTTTCACCGGCCTTTTGACAAGAAGGCTGGGAAGAACTTTCTGAATTTATCAGCTCAAAGCTATCGATGGGGGAACCCTCTGGCTACTAGCTTGAGGAACCTCTCTTGGTCAGAAGCATTGCATATATCCCTCAAAGATATTTCGAGAATGGATGAAAGCAATAAGCTCAGGTACTTAAATTATATTATCTTCTACTTTTTATGCACCATAGCTGGACTTCATTGTCTTTACATGAAATAACAAGGAACAACTTTTAGGCTATTGAACCAAAAAGAAAAACGAAAAGAAAAGGTTATACGTACAGTACAAGTAACAGCTAGAAAGAACTAGATCAAAATTAATTGAAATTAAGGTTAAACTTTTATACACATATAGAATTATAGTCATTCAACTTTGAGTTAAATTACCCTTTAATTTTATTAAAAAAAACAAAAGTCATTATAATATTCATATATATATATATGTAGTACTCTCCTTATTATGCATGAACTTATTAATTATGTACATTCTATATATGCTAGAACAAGCTGTGAATTCACCAAATTTTTTACCTTTCTTCATCAACTTTTGCTGAAGTTCTACATTTGGCATTTTAAGAATCTTCCTTATTTGCTTAAAATTATACTCAATGTATAATAAAAGTATAAATTTGTAGGTATTTAGTTTTGGATTGGTTAAACACTATTCTTATTCATTGCTTGCTACTCCTAATTTGATCCATCTAGTCATAATTATTACTGGTTTATTTTGCTTAGTATATTTCATAAACTTATTAGTATGACAAGCTAGGCTTTAATTAGATTTTCAGACACATGGTTGGCTTGATTGTGAACCCTTTGACCTTTGACACCGTGCCTCATGGAATGTTTGGAATCTCTTCACTGTTAGGTTCATTACACATTCCAGACCATCAAAACACAGATTTTTTTGTCTTTACTGCCTAATTAAGCCTTAATCCTAGTTACTAATTTTAATTGGTAGAGAGATTATTCAGGTTCCAGTGGGACCTTTTGGTTCTTAAAAAAGGGAAACCCTTAAAAATGACTGTAGTTGCTGTTATTATTATGGACCTGAAACTCATTTTGGGAGTCATAGCCCTATTAATATATATTTTAAGTGCTAATTGCTACAGATTCAAAAGGATTTCTTTACAGTTGCCTTTACTCTACTGGTCTATCTATTATCATTATCATAAAATCTCATAATTTTATGGTGGTACACTTGAACAGAACACAGGATTTAGGGGAGACAAAGATACCTAAAGTTTGATTTTCAAACCCCATGGCCATGTTACACATTACAGTCTCAAACCTTATCTTAGTCCTATATATATTTTGTACTTATAGATGTTGCTTCAAGAAGTTGGCATTATGTTACCACCCACCTGCCAAACATTTCCAAACCTCACCTAGGCTATTGCAGCCATGGCCTGGTGTGGCCTCAGCCACCAGACCACTGCCACTGTGGCTGTCACCCCAACGTGCTTTTGCAAGTGAAGCTAAGGCACCATGTGTAACATCACCCTCATAAGCTTTTGGCCTATTAGGTCTCGATAAATGGTAACAATCAATCTAGCGTTACTGTCTTCCTAAGCGTGTGACCAATTAATTTTCCCCTCTATTACAGTCCAAAGTTTGATTTCTTTTGTAATTATGTGCATCAAATTGTTAGCTAAGTGGTCTAGTTGTTTCGCCACTTTTTGCTTTTCAGGTTAACCATTGAAGAGTATGCAACAAAAACTAATTTACTGGCTCAAAGATTAGCTGAATGTTTAGCTCAAAATTTGGGTATCAAACCAAATTATTTCCAAGAGAACTGTTCACCGAGCTCTAGTTCTATTCGAATGAATAGATATCCTCCTTGTCCATACTCTTCCAGGATGTTTGGCATTATCCCTCACACTGATACCGATTTCCTCACCATTTTATCCCAAGACCTGGTAGGGGGATTGCAACTGAAGAGAGATGGAAGATGGGTTAACATTAAACCCAATCCAAAAGCCCTAGTTATCAACATTGGTGACTTGTTTCAGGTAATATATATCAGCTACTAATTGTGACAATATCTTAATTAATACTCAAAGAGTTAGGTTCAGTGTACTTCCTTAATTTGTGTATTCAATCTAATAATGCAGGCATTGAGCAATGGCATGTACGAGAGCATTACTCACCGAGTGGTTGCCAATCAAGAGGTTGAAAGGTACTCTACGGCATACTTCTACTGCCCCACCTACGAAACTGTAATAGAAAGCTGCAGCAAGCCAGCTTTATACAGAAACTTTAACTTCAGAGAGTATAGAGAGCAAATCGGGAAGGATGTAAAAGCTACTGGGGATAAAGTAGGGCTTTCTCGGTTTCTTTTGTGAAGCGGAATGCCTTGTAAGCTGCTGCATGCCATGACAGCTTAGCCACAGTGCTTATGAAAATAATTGTATGTGGGATTCAACTGCTCATTTGACAGTTGTTGTTTTAACATCTTCTGCAAGAAGAATAAAGAATATATTTGGATATTTAAATTATTTTTGAGTGCTTCAACCAATTACCAAGAATGAAAATCCCAAAATTTGTATGGTTAATTGAAGCTTCAAGGCTTACCCAAAACTTGTTTATTGTTATGTTAAATTTATAAGATGAAAAGAGAAAACTGTCATTGTCAACAGTATTATTTCTTTTTGTCATGGGGTTTCACTTTTGTGAATGCTGCCAAGAGCATTTTGACTTTGGGTAAGGTGAGCACTAGCTGGAACAGGAACTACTTTATCCAAGTGGTGAATGACAACAGCCTGCATGTGGGAGAAGGACAAAGAGTGGAAGCTCCTAGGAGATCAGCTTGCCAAATTGCCAACAGGCCCGGGGTTCCTCCCCTTACCTTACATTACTAAAGACAATACGCTGGTAGGTTCGAGTTGGCCTCAGGTTATCCGAAATGGGAAACATCCCTGATTTTCATTCACGTGTATGAAACGACCCTATGTGCCAAGAACCAACACATTTATGCCAGGAGGTCCATCTCACTTGCTAGAATTGCTACCATGGCCCCCCTTTGAACCCTTCTCTTTTTCCTCATCCCCCCATTCCCTTTTCTTCCCCCCTGTGCTGGCTAGCTACTAGACACAAAATGCGTGTTAGGTTGGTGTTTGCTTTGGGTTATTCGGGAAGAAAGAGACGGCCTGAATTTTCAATCCCATCTGACCACGATTAATTTACCTATTGGACGTTACGCTCCTTGCCCTTGACTTTAGTGGAAAGTTCAATGTAACTTTGGAGTATCTTGGGTTTTAAAACTTTACCTGGTGCATGCGACTTACTTTGAAAATGCATATTATTCAAGTGATAACTCCTGGCTTTCACTCTTTTTACTTGCAAGCATTTGTCTGTTGAATCGATCAAAAAAGAAAAAGTTGAAAACATCTTGTAATTATCGTTTGTTTGAATAAATTATATTGATTTAAATTTTTAATCTTATCATTAATAAGTAGAATACTTGTTTCGATCTTAATCACTATTGTTTCTAACAGAAAATGTCGCATTTCATATCTCATTTTTAAATTCTTGCATCATCTTTTTCATTCATTGTTTTAGTGATTAATCATTTCAATCGTATAGGCTCATACCATCTACGTTTATAACTCTCAACGTAGATTTAAAATATATTTTATCTTTATGAAAATATAAAATAACTATTTGAAGCTACTACATAATTTTTTGTCCATTAGTTGCCGACTATAAAGTTGCAAGAAAATGTAGACAAAGTCCCATTAGTTGTCACATTGGGGCAGGCTAAGAAGGAAAGGTATTTTGTTTTCAATCTTGGCCATGCATTTTTGGTCTTCAAGTCTTCTCTCCAAACCCTCATGGATTACACAGCTACACGTGCATGTTTTATTCTTTTTTGTCGATGGTTCCAAAACTCTCCATTTTTTTTTTGGCCAATTTTCCCTTTTCTTAATGAAACTTTTGAGTTATACAACCATCGTTTTTCTTTAAATTACATTTGTTAATATTTAAAACTCAAAAAATGTTATTAACTCGACAACTTTTTAAATCGAAACATATATAAGAAAAGGAAAAATATAAAGCCGACATGTTAATGGTAATGATTTGAAATGTTGTGTCGTATCATTGCGACTTATGAATTAAGATGAGTGTGAGCAATATATAGACTAAGAGTTTATATTTAATATACCGTCAATGTATAAATATGGTAATATTATCATTGACTTATAAATTACAATGTTATTAACGAGTAAAATAAAAAAATCTACAAATCTTTTTTTAAAAATAATGACTCATATATTAATCGAGAAAATAACTTGAAATTTAATAAACTATACAAAAAGGGATGTGTGGGAAATTTCCATTATTTTAAGATCAAATTCATAAGTAATTGTCAAAAATAAAAATACCCAACAATTCAGAAGTGGGTTAAAGAATACCTAATACCAATCAAAAAAGGAAAAGTGGCCTTAGCAAATGAAGCTTATTATTAAATCCAACTCTCCAAATCAAGAGGCAGCCCCATGATCCACTTCCAAGAAATAATTATGGGCTAACTCATAGAGCCCACTAAGAAATTTAGCTAGGCCCATTTTAATATTTTGGACCTCTTTTTCTTCTTTTGGGTCATAAACAGGCCTTTGAAAAGTAAGATACAAAAGGCCCAATTACCAGCCCAAATCCAGTTATCCATTTTTGCTGACCAACAAATTTCTCAATATCATACATTAATTAAGTTGTATTTAACATATATTATGCTGATTAAAAAATCTTTTTAAATTATAGATCATGTAAATGAAACTTTCATTCATATTTAATTTCTGGAAAAACTAAATCCTGAAAAGACAAATTTCTATGTCACATGTCACAACCAAAATATAAAGATTACAATCTTAAACTATATCAGTTTATATAAGCGTTACATTTTTATTGTCTCTAAAGAAAACATTAAGTATTCTTTGATTTGTATTAAAAATAATCATTCTTATATTTTACAAGCACAGAACCTTAATTTGTAAGACTGTAACAAAATATTATCAACCATTTGACATAATATTAACTAACATTTTTTTGTTTATGTGACATATAATATGATATGGTTACGTAACAACTAAGGCCATATTATGTGGCAGGTGTGAACAAGGGAAAAAAGAAAAAAAATAACCTCGATTATCATGTGATCACGTCATAAATCACGTTAATAAAAAAAATTAATTGATATTAAATTTGATGAATATTATCGTTTAATTTTTTTTAAAGTATAATAGAAAGCATAGGAACCCAATTGTATAATCTAATATAGTTGAGGGTTGTTTCCTTAATGAAACCAAGTCTAAAACTTCCAAAAAATAGAATAAAGAAAAGATTCCACATGCACATTGATAGAAACACCCCATAATTGACCGTTGATAAATTTTTAAAAAAATCTTCCTATCATCAATCATCAGCCAATACCTCAAATCCCCATAGGTAGGGTTAGTCAACCATGACCAAGTTTTTAATAGTAATATAGAGCACATTATTTTCCAAGTAACTTACATATCATTACAAATTTACAAAATAGACCTATTATTTTATCAAGTGGAAGTCTTTCTTTAATGATGTGTTCACATTGAATTATACTTTTCTTTTTCTTGTTTATTTTCCCCCAATTTACTAATTATGAACCCTAATTAGGGAAAACAACTATAAGCCATTTTAATAATTCAACCAAGGAGGAACAAAATTAATACTAAAATCCTTTTGTTATGAAATGGGTAAGATTTTATTTTCTTTTTTTTCCCATTATTTTCATTAACTCATTCTCTTCATGCATCAAGATTGAGTACACATTGGATTCACTTACTAAGAACAAAACCCAAATCTCCCTCCAAAGTTGAAACTTGCCTTGTTTCAACGTATGTGTATCTATTTAAGATTCACCATTCATCCTTAGCTCACCTCAACGACCACAAACCATTTCTCCCAACAACTCATTTTATTGGTCCTTTTAGTCAACACTACACCACTTGGCCACCTTTCATTGGCTCAAAACACCGGCACAGATCACTGGCAAGGAGCCTTTATTAACCCCCAAAAGCCATGGAAGAGAATAGTATTACAATAATTATGCAAACTTTATTTTATTATTTAAAGGAAAAAGCTAAGGGACAGAGCAAACGTATCATTATTTTATTCTATGCTTCAAAGCACCGTGTTCTTAGCCTTTCATTATTTTCTTCTGAGCTGAAAACCCTTTGCAACACTTGACCGGAAAAACACCAATCTCAGTCACCGGAAAACATGGCGGATTCCGGTGGAGGATGTTGTAGGTGTTGCTGTAGCTTCATCTTCACTCTGGGTCTGACTGCACTTTTCATGTGGCTGAGTCTACGTACTTCCAACCCTAAATGTTCCATACAGTATTTGTACTTACCATCACTTAATAGAACCTTAAACCTCTCAACTGACCCTACCTTAAACTTCACACTTAAGCTAGACAACCCTAACAAAGACAAAGGGATTAGGTATGATCCTTTGAACGTGACGGTCTACGATTTCTCAAACAGAAGTCATGTCTTAGGCAGCGGTGTGATTCAGGGGTTTTACCAGGGTCACAAAAAGAAGGCTACGAAGCCTTATCAAGGGACTGCTAACACGACAGTGGCTTTACGGGCTGTTTCGGATAACGGAACGGGGGTTTTCCGGGTGGATATGTCGACGGCGGTGAAGTTTAAGATCGTGTTTTGGTATACAAAGAAGCATAAGATTAGGGTAGGAGCAGATGTCGTGGTCAACGCTAGTGGTGTTAATGTTGCCCCGAAAGGGATCAGGCTTAAGTCTATGGCACCAAAAATGGGAAGTTGTTGTTTGGTGGTGGGAGCTTTGGTCAACTTCTTGGTCTTCACTTTGCTTAGTTTTTGGTGAGTTTTGTCTTTTTTTTTTTTTGCTTTAATGCTTTTTAGCATACTTTGGGATGTTGGTATGGTAGAAGAGAAGGAAAAAGAAATGGAAAGTGTTGATGTTGGTAGCACTGAGCAACATTGAGAACTGTGATTCTTTAATTTTCAGTGAACATTTGGATTAATTGTTTGTTTGATTCAATTGCATTGAAGAATTTGCATTTAGAAAGTAGATGTTTTATTGTATGAATTATTCATAGATACATGAAGACTTGAATTAAGTTCTTTTCTTTTTCTGGGCTTTTTCTTTTCTTCGGCAGTGGGAAACATTGATTTTCTGTCTCTAATTAGAAGGTTGTTTTGCTCCCCCACCCCCCTCCCCCATTTTTTTATTCCACTACCATCAACAGATGTGGATCAGGGAATCTAGCATATGAAGATTTTGATCTTTCATAAGCTGAATCTCTTTCTGCAACTGATTGGATTAGATTTGCTTAAAGATATTTGTAACCTATGCTTGGTTGAGAACAAAAACAGTCCGGACCCACTTGAAAAATGTGGTTCCAAATTGATTGGTAATAGTTAATCCTGAAAGTTCACCTGAGTGGTAAGATTAGTTCAGTGGGAAAAGAAACTGGAAATTCACTAGAAAAGGGAGCAACATTTCTTAATGGAATCTAAACGCGGTATCCCACTAGTAAGTGGGAAATGCAATGCACAAGCAAAAGGAAACTTCTTAGGATTCCCCTGTTGATGTAGGAATTTGTGAAAGTTTTTTCAGGTTGTCTCTCTAGGAAACTTCCCCAAGGTTTTCTTGAGAAGAAAAGTCTTTCTCTGTATGAAGATTCTTAGCAACCTTGCTTGGTTGATGAGTTTATGTAGTGGCAGTGGGGGAGGGGTGTTTAATTTCTGATATAAAAAGGAGTTTTAAATGACCTGGCAGAAACTTCTGGCTCCAACTGCCAGGTTGACTGAAACACAAACAATGGAATCCAAAGCTGCTGGTCTTTAAATATAAATAGTAATTGACATGTTGTTGATGAAGACAGATCTTGGTTACTTTACCAGGGTCTTGATCAATGTAAACAAAGCAATAAAAAGAAATTGATGATCACATGTTCAAACGCTTGATGAAAGTAGTTAATCTGCAGAAAATGTTAATTTTTCTAGGCAATAACAATGATTTGAAAACTATATATATTTGTTCAATAAGATGTTGTTGGAGAAACTATGCTGAGCTTTTAATGAAATAAGTAGGGCCAGTCAGACTAGTACATTTAGTAGGTTTAAACAATAGAAAAAGCTCCTATGGTAATTTATGTAACTAACAACTCACTTTTTAATGCATTCAAATAAATCTTTAAACTTTGATGTAGATTCAAATAAATTTTTAGCTTTAAGAAAAATTTAATCGCTGTTAAACTTAATGTTAGTTAATCTTTTCTTGTTCACGAGGCATATGACAACTTACATGACACATGGCAGCTTATGCTAAATGCGTTGGATTTTTTGACCACATCAGCTCATCAAGTCATATGCCTCATGAAAGAAAAAAAACCAGTTGAAATTGGGTCTAGGATCAATTAAAGCTTGTTTGGACCTAAATCAAAGATTAAAAATTCATTTGACTGCAATAGTGCAGAGCTTTTTTAGTAAATAACTCTGTTATTAAGGCAACCCTAGTAAATTCAGAACTCCATCTCTATGCTTGAGAGTTTTACTATGACTGTGCCAAGAGGGCTAAGTGAAGGTTACTTTCAAGTCATTAAGCCCTATACCCTAAGCTAAAAAACGTTAGCAAATATTGTTCAAATTTCTGATTTGTTCAGAACAAGATCTAAGATGAATGTATATACTTACCATAACTATTTAGAGTGAACTCTCACATATTATAACCTGAACGTGCTGAGTTGATCCATTGAAAGCATAAATTCTACATCTGCAGTGCAAACCAATTACCAAGCTAGAAGTAGTCATTCGGCAAGTAAATACCAAACTCTTTGCCCATACCTACAAAATCGTATATGGTGGATTCTATCTTCATCAAATGGCTTCAGCTCATAACTTCAAGGTTTCCCGCTGGGGAGAATTTCCACCCTGAAGTTTTATCAGTGAATAGTATGCACCTTTACGACCCAAGGAAGCTAGTTCATTGTGTGACCCTTGTTCCACAACTTTCCCGTTCTTGATGACGGCAATGGTATCGGCTTTCTGTATGGTTGATAGCCGGTGAGCAACGATTACACATGTTCTGCCAACCATCATCTTCTCGAGTGCTTCTTGAACTAATCTCTCCGACACACTGTCAAGTGCACTGGTGGCTTCATCAAGCAGCAGAATTGAAGGGTTCTTCACTATTGCACGTGCCAGTGCGATCCTTTGTTTCTGACCCCCTGATAGCTGAACACCTCTCTCTCCGCAGTTTGTGTCATAGCCATCTTTCATTCCACTGCAAATGTCATAACAAGTACCTTAGCAAACAAAGAGGTTGCCTAGGCAGTAGAATAGGATATGTGAGAAAAGAAAAAATTGGGTTGTTCATTGACTAAAAGTAACAAAAACGAACTCCTATTTCTGGGTCAGATCAGAACTAAGAGTCTTCATCATTCGGAAGATTTATCAATCAGATATCATTCTTGGCTCGATATTTACAGCAGCAGTTTCTAGATTATCAGTTGATGCAAACTTAAACTTCAGTGATTGGTTTGGAGGATTTGAGTTTGACACGATAGGCGCCCCTGCCTCCAATGTGTAGAAGGGGTACAAGGGAAGGACCTAGCTTTCTGTTAGAGACAATTCAGATAATGACTAGCCTAGTCCATTGAGTTTAGTCATTCTTTAGAGTGATTTAGTGATTTTCATCTTCAGGAAACCTTGCGGGGTTAGCCAACTTTCAGCCTAATCCAAAGTTAAGGATGCAGGTAGAGGTCATACTGCCTACTTCTGCTAGGTAGCAGTAGATATGAATCTACATTGAAATACAGCTTCAACCAATTTTAAACTTTTCCTTATTGATTTCATATATCAAACAGAACTAGAATGCAGTTCCCATACCTTATAAATTCATGAGCATTGGCAAGCTTTGCAGCCTTTCTTATCTCGGATTCTTTAGCATTCTGTTTTCCATAGGCAATGTTTTCGCGTATAGTTCCTGCAAACAGGGTTGGCTCCTGACTGACAAGTGCGATATGTGATCTCAGCAGTCTCAAATTATAGTTCTTTATATCCTTTCCATCTATGGTTACTGATCCTTTGATTGGATCGTAAAACCTTTCAATAAGCCCGATAATTGTAGATTTTCCTGAACCACTTTGTCCCACTAGTGCCACTGTCCTCCCTGCTTCGATTTGAAGGTTCAGACCTTTAAAGATCAACTGGTCAGGTCTGGCTGGGTACCCAAAGAACACGTTTTTCAGCTCTATCCGGCCCTTAATTGCCTTTTTGATATCTAGACCCCATGTATTATCAGGATCAATCTCACTTTTCCTGTCAAGGATAGCGAAAACTGATCGAATGGCACTGCTTCCTTTAGATAAATCATTAGTCATGCTTCCAGCTTCAGCAATGACATAAGCAGTGAATACCAACACCAAGAACGCTTGGAAAAGGTGCTCTGATGTTATTAACCCTTGTGTCAATAGTCTTCCACCATACCAATAAGCTAATGCTGTAGAAGCTGTGTTGAAAAATTGAGAGCTAAATAGTCCTAAACCTGAAAGCCAGGAGTGCCTGACACTTTCATCCTTGGGACCTTTTAAGGTGTCCTTGAAAAGCCCCAGCATTCTTTTCTGAGAGGAAAAAGCAGTAATGGTTCTGTGGTTTACAACAGCTTCACTTGCTAATTGGCTTCCTTCCTTCTGTGCTTTTTGGGCTTTTACTGCCATACTCTTCATCAAGACGCTCCTTGAAAAAAAGCTCCCAACAACTAGTGGTTGAACTGCAATCATCACAAGTGATAGTCTCCAACTAAGTTTAAGTGCTACTGCATAAGCAAAAATGGACCCAAAAAATGCTTGAACCAGCAATGACATTCGGTCCCCAACAAGGGAGCGAACCATGTTGGCTTCAGTAGCCAATCTTGTGCAAATGGCAGCACTTGTGTTTTCTTCTTCATCAAACCAGCTAACCTCAAATGTCATCAACTTTTGAAGAAACATCTCCCGTACCCTTTTTGTCAACTTCTCTCCCATGACTGAAAAATTGTAGTGTTGGAGGAGACTGGCTGTAAAGTTGAGAGCAGCTATGCCTATGAAAATGAATGACAAGGTCCTGGATTTTGACTTGATTTCAGATTTGTCTGTGCGGAAGTAAATTGATATAAGCAAACCCACACAGTACGCATTTATGGGCTGAACTGCTCCTGAGCCAACTGAAGCAAGACTTCCAATTAAGGCTCTTCCCCACTCTGGTGCATTCATTTTCAACAGACGCCACTGGGATGGAGCAGGATAAGCTAGTTGCTTTAAGTTTTCATCATAACTGTCATCATCAGGATCATATTGGATGGTGTAGGAATAGGGTGTTCCCACAGATAGAGCAGGGCTGAAAGGGTTTAATGCTGGAGTGCTTGGAGCGCTTGATCTATAACTCATTGGGCTTTGTGCAACATGCATCCTGTGGTGATTTCTTCCTTCAGTTTGGTAATTTGAATCATCAGAAGCTTCATTTTGCAATACCATTTTCTGTAACTCTACCATCCCGTAGTATTCTCTGCCTTCTCCACCATTCATTTGCATTAGTTCATCATGTGACCCGGATTCAATTACTCTACCGGCTTGAAGGACCACAATTAGATTTGCATTTCGGATTGTTGATAGGCGGTGAGCAATGATGATTGATGTCCTCCCTACTGATGCCTTGTCAATTGCCTCCTGCACTATCCTTTCAGCTTCTGCATCCAGGGCACTAGTCGCTTCATCGAGAAGCAAGATTTTAGGGTCCCTGATTAAAGCCCTAGCTATGGCAATTCTCTGCTTCTGGCCACCAGACATCTGAAACCCAAATTGACCAACCTGGATATCCACACAGCTTTCATGTTACTATTAAAGGCTTATAAGTTTGTTTTAGAATTAACTCAAATATAGTAATTTGAAAACAGTTTCTGATTGAGAGAGTAGAAGCTAGCTTACATGAGTTTCATATCCCTCTGGTAACTTGACAATGAAGTCATGGGCATTAGCTGCCTTAGCTGCATTTATTACATCCTCCATTGATGCTCCTTCTTTCCCAAACAGTATGTTTTCTTTTATGGATGTTGCAAACAGTACAGGTTCCTGGCTAACTAGACCCATTTGAGATCTCAACCATTTCAGCTGAAGTCTCCTTATTTTGTATCCATCCAAGAAAACTTCTCCTTCAATAGGGTCATAAAATCTTTGAAGCAATGCAATGGTTGTGGACTTGCCAGAACCACTGCCTCCAACAAGACCTACAGACTTACCAGCAGGAATTCGAAGATTCAAACCTTGCAAGACTGGTGTATCAGGTCTTGATGGATAACTAAAATAGATGTCCTTAAACTCAATTTCTCCTCTTACATATGATAAAGCCTTTCCTTTCCTATCTTCTGTGTCTATAGTAGGAACACGGTTAATCATCTCGAAAATCCTAGTAGCAGCAACAGTTGCCTCAGTGATGCCAGTTAAATTTGGTAGTGCACCCAAGACACTCCTGCAATGTAGAACCAAAACAATAATGAGTTAAAAGTTCAATCAGGATATTAGAAAATAAAGTCCGCCATAAAGAAAGTAACTCACAATCCTCCCATTATGACATTGATTCCAGCTACAAAAACTGAGCCACCTTTTTCTCCTTTTTCAGTAACTAAATAAGTCCCTACCCATGCCTGAAAAGCCCATCCTAGATAAATGCTTCCCATACTTCCCATCAGCAAGCCCTTTGCCAAACCTTGCTTTTCTCCCAATTCCAAAGTCTTTTCAAGGGCACGGCTGAACTTATCTAGCGTTTGATTCTCTGCTACATATGAATATACAGTTCTTACTGAGGAAATTGCTTGTTCTGCAATCCCACCAGCAATACCATAAGATTCAATCATCTTCATTATCACATCCATCATAAGCTTCCCAAATACAAGTCCAGGAACAATGAACAACAGTGTGAAAGGCAGGGCAGCTAAGGTAAGTTTCCATGACAGTATGAAGGAAACAAGGAGGCAGAAGAAGAAAGTCGAAAGGAATGCAAGGCAGTTAGGTATCTACAGGCAGGAAAAAGTAAAATTATTAGAACAGCATATTGATGAAGAATATGTTCTAAATAATTCTAATAACAAACCTTCAAAGTATCATGTAGTAGCCAATAGTTCTCACATGGTTAAAGAAATGATCTATCTATTGTCTACTATAAAGCATTCCTTTTCTGGGATTATTGGGATAGATAAATCGAATTATTACTCTTTCCAGGAGAAAGTGCAGTGTTTCCCCTGAGTTTACAACATTGAATGAGTTTTGTGTGCAAAAGAATAATGATACATGATCCAGACCTTCTCACATATTGCAACTTGAATTGCATTGGCATCAGCAGATATGGTTGACACAACTTGGAAGGTTGTTGACGAGCCAGCTTCCTGAGTGTCAAAGAAGCCAACTTCCTGTCTAAGGACAGATTTCAGGTATTCTGTCCTTATTCTGGAAGTCTGTCTCGCAGCAGTTCGTGTCCAACAAATTCCTTCTGTAAGTATAAAATGGTATCACAAGGAAGCAAAGCGTGTTATTTGTATCCGGTTTGTATAAATACCTCTTTGTAATGGAAAATGACTCTTGAAAAGTCTCTGCCTAAAGTTATTAGACTTGCAACTTACGAACAAAAGCTGAAAGTCCAACTCCAATTGCAACATAGAGCAGCCTAAGTGCAAACTGCAGAATAGAATTTACAGTGACATAGTTAACAAAGTAATTAAGTATCACAATTGAAGTTCTTGATGCAATGATGAGATAGGTGTTGTAAAAACATTCTGGTATATTCGATTCATAAGGTTCCTTCATTTTTTTTTTAGCAGTTCTTCGATTAGTTACAAAAGATCCATTTTGTTTGTATATTACCATGGATTTCAACAAGTTTCCAAGAGGAATAATAGTACAGAGTGGCTACAAAGTGTTTATATAAAGTATCCCACATGCGCTTACACCATTGATAACTTCAAGAATCTAGAGAGAATTCAGTTTAATATACTTAATAGTCTAACTTCAAACATCAAACCACAATTCAAAACAGAGCAAATACAACTTAAATGATGAAAACCTGTCTGATGGTTCATCATAAATGGAGATAGGAATCAATTTTATCCATGTTAATAGCTCGGATTGGCTGCTAGCTAGGTCTGAAGCCCATAGCTTTACCTTTGGTCATATCTTTACATATCCTGAGAATGCAACAGCTATTGACTAAAACAATAAATGTCATGAGAGGGACTTAATGGCACATACCTTATCTACAGTATCATTAGACAATGTGATATTAGCATTTCCATATTCATTGATCACTTTGCTAAGTACAAACATTGTAAGAGGGTACTGCAATCCATCTCCAATGCTGCCTAAAGTTCCCAAAAACATCAACAGCTTGTCCAAACCATCAGCATACTGGAACATGCCATCTTTGGCAGCCATATTCTATGTTCCTTTCAGGAGAAATGGGCCCTTACCTTGTGATTATAGTTTACTTCATCAATTCTAATTGAAGCTTACATACATTTTATATGCAGGACTATGTACTGTTATCCACATTCTAATTTGCAGGCAGAATCTATCTTACTGTCTTACTTGAATATCCTTTTTACGCCAATGCCATATGGAATGAATTAATGTGTTTTTTAATTTGGCCGGCTTATGGGTATATCTTGGCAGCAGAATGAATGTTGGTTTCAATAATTCCAACCAGTCATGTAGCTAAGCATAATTTTGTTTTATTATCAAGGTCACACATAGCAAATCAAATAACTAATATTCTGAAATTAGCTGGGAAACCTTGATTTGATGATGTTGAGGCAAATCAGATGCAGTAGAATTTTTCTTCTGCAAAATGTGATAGCCTTGTTTTGTTGGGCCAGGCTCACCTATTTTATATTCAGAAGATTGGTAGTTGTTTTCACGTTTTATGCCTTTGGCAACTTTTTATACAAAGAAACAAAGACAAAAATTTAGAGTATTGAATTGCACATGGTCCTTGGAAATTCATGGAGCTGTCCCCTTTGGAAACTGAAACTTGTTTTACTTTCTAAGCTATAGCAATTTGTACACATATTTGCAATGTCTTTTTCCTTTATGCAATTCTCTGTGATTTTGAGCTTTGGTCAAGTCACATACTTGGACCCCCTTGAAAGAGTCTATGTTGCCCAATGATATTGAATCTGTCACCTGGAATAATTTTTTCCCAATATATATATAATGAGGCAGGCCAGTGAGAATTTGACACACAAGGGTTGCATAGAGCCAGGTTAGAAAAGGGAATATACCTTATTAGTCTCTGCAAAACTTGGTTCATTCGTAATATTTTTTCTTGTGAGAATATAATGCTCCATATTGGGATGCTCTAAAATCACAGTAGGATAAGAGGGAATCCAATTTGCTTAACTTATACTGAAAACTTCACTGAGAAAACTTCCACACTTGCAAGACATAGCATTTCTGACCCTCATTTAAACAAGGCCAGCGTTTATATCTTAATACAAATTTTTTGTAGAGATGAACATTTAATGGCAAACCTAGAAAAGGAGCTCCTTCTTAAACTTGGGAAGGTTTGTTTTTTACTGAAGTTGGAGGAAGTTTGCAGGACTTAATGCAGAATGCCCTGAAAACTTTCACCACTGTTGTATAGGCTTGTGAATAACTCAAATCATCAAGGGAAAGGAAGTTTTCCCAAAATGGGTTCATGCATGAAAAGATATGCCCTGTAATGCACCAACAAGGCCTTAGACAAATTTGATTGCCAGAATCTTATCATGTCCAGATTATATCAAGGGAAAAATGCATCAGTTAATGTGAACTGATATGCCAAGTTCCTTAAGCCTCTACAGAGAGGACAAAGGATGGGATGAAACTCGTAAAAGAGACAGCTACTCCAGCTAGAAATGTTATTAGTTAACCAATGAAAATTGGGAAGATCGAAAAAATTGATGAACCACTAACAATTGACAGCTTCTGGCAGATTCTACTGAAGCAAGAATAGACCCCATAACACAAGAATAAGCGTCCAGGCTAATTCCACACTCATCAAGTTGGTTGCCTATATTCTTGTTTAATTCATCACTGCAGTCAACAGTCACTGAATTTCTTTTACTAAATGAAAATGAATCGGTGTCCAGGGGTGAAAGTTGAGATACACTCTGAAAGATAGTCAGTCATCAGGTAAGATGCTTCTTTGTCAGCAGTGTGTTGTCTACATATACTTAATACATTTTCAAGCTATATGTCTCAGTCTGTATTTACATGAGACTACGACATTCTACAGGCATTTTTCTCCACTAATATGCTTTCCACAACCTTTAAAAAGACAGAATAGGAGTAAGCTCACAGAACATTCACCTGACCAAAAACTTGTTTATTGGTTTTTAGTTTAGGGATCAGAAATGGTAGGTCATCCAGGGAAAAGGTAACATCACATTTGCAAAGATAAACACCGATATCTTTATTGTCAAATTAAAATAAGTCATTGGACATAAAACAGATGCACAGACAACCTTACACCATCATAACATGAAAATAAAGAAGGTGAGCATTATTGCCCAGACGAAGGATCATCTGTGTTGACAACTGATCACAAGTTAAGAGCCCGCTCATGGCAAAGAGAAAGGTGCAAGATCTCCATGTGGTGAACATGGGACAGTTGGAGACGTTTGTTCATCCTCTGAAGCTCCTTTCTGCAATAAATATACAAAGATTATGTTGATTCAGAGTTCAAGATGAATAAGTAACAAACGAGTAAAAGAACAAAAAGATAACAAGAGATATACAGAGAGTTGTTTATTTAAATGCTCGTTCTGTTGGAAATGTCCTCTGTCTGAGGATCCATGCGTCCATCACCTGTAAGAGAAGAAGATTCAAGCATTGTTAACTTATATATAAATTATAACTAATCATGACCTCGTGTTGTCTGTTTTTCCTTTTTCTGTTTCACAACATGAAATGCATCTATGTGTAAGTCCATGAAAATAGCTAATCAAAGCTAAAGTCTGTCTGGTCTCTATTAGACTTTCAAACTGTTTCTAAATGGTATCAGACTAGGATTTAAACCATAAAATGGTGTCAATAAGTCCATCATAACATAAAATAACATTCAGAAATGAATTTATGACTTACATGAGAGAAGGCTTTCTGTGTATGCAACAGCAACCGGAAATTTCTTTTCAGAAGTGTCGCTCAAATCAAGCTCCCTCCAAAACCTCTGGTCCAGATCATAAATATAATAATGATTTGAAGTTATAAAGAAAATTTCATTCTCCCTTGCAACTACAAACTCAACACATTCTTCATTTGAGAAGGGAACAGGATCACTGCATTTCAGTTCCCATTTAGGCTTATCCTTGTCTTCTAAAATCCATATATTCACAATCTCATCTTCATCATATACAGCAACTAGGGATAAACAGCCTTCAAGATCAACCAAGTATGAGTGTTCAGTGACCTCTTTCGGAAGGTCAATAGTTCCAAAGTTTTCCTCGATGTCAACTGTAAGGATAGAGCCAGCGGTCATGTGATCTTCGTCTGAAGCAATGAGCCAATATATCTTTCCATTGACAAAAACATGGTTGGACCCCAAGGGGCTATGGCTAGATTGCATGGGACAGTAAGGTACACGACCTATAACACTCCAGGATCCAGTGCTCGATGAATATACCTCACATTGACGACGGTTAGCACGGGATTGACGTTTAGCAAGAGATATGCGCTTGGCACAGAAAAATCGAAATATCTTGTATTCGTTGATCTGTGGACCAAAAGCAACTCCAATGGAAGGTTTTTCTTCGGATGTGCTACCTTTCGGAAGTAATAGAGCCTTTCTAGTGACAGGATTGCAGATGCGGATTTCCAGATCAGTTACATCCTCAACTATCATGCCTGAGTCCACCTTCCAGGTATAGTTGATACAACAGAGCAGACCATCAAAGGAACAAATGATGGTAAGGGGAGAAAGATTGCCACAATACGGAAAGGTAATTCTTTTAGTGATTTCATCACCGTCCTTCATCAAATATAATGTCATCCTCATATCCATGTAAGGATAAACTATGTAAATGGAGTGGTTTTTAGACCAGAGTAGCTGCAAATCAATGAAAGCCTGACTACTTATCAACTGACACCAGTGCTTGCAAACAGATTTGCATGCTAAAAGTGACTTAACTGGAAGCCTTGACAGTATATTGGCAAGCACATTTTCTACATATTCTACCTCATACCATTTATCAGTTATGCAATGAGCACATCCGTCACCTGTTTCACCCATTTCTAACCTCTCTTCACCTCCTTCGTCCAATAAAAAAACCACACCTGTCCTAAGATTGACATATGGGAACCATCTGCAAGATTAAGTCTAGTAGTTATTTTAGTTAAACATGCAGGAGACATCAACAACTTTTTTCCCGTAACAAGAGCTGAGATTAATGATAGCTAATATTTATACATGAAAATGGAACGATTTTCTAAAATCTCTTTGTAAGATCAAAACACACTAATTTCCAATCTGACAAAAACTTATTTTGAAAATGAGGGCAACAGATAGAGGAAAAGTAACATGCTCTATGCATTGAATTTTTATTTACAGTTCTGTGAGTATCATTGCATTTCCATTCAACACGCAACACACAACCTCATTAGCGGGTGATACTACAAAAATTGATAAGTGAAGCAATTTTCAAGGGTATGTAACAGATTTAAATTGTGTTACAGACACATCATTGTTACAGGCAGAACCTGGATCAAGGGCAAGGCCATTAGTCTAGACATGCATGGACACAGACATTATAGTAGCATAATAAATGAGTTGGCATGAAACAGTTAAAAGTAGTATTGCAAAAGAAACTTCTAGGAATTTAACAAAGGAACCAAAATGCTATCAAGAAAGCAAAGATGGAGAAAAACGAACAATAAATACTTAAGAGAATGCAGCAGGAAGACACATTACAAAATTCAAATGCAACAGGTCTATGTTTGATTTTTGAATGGTGTGGCAAGCCTATTCTTTCGATCTCACTATAACCAAAGCAATTTCATGCCTATTTCATAGCCTTCCAAAATAGTCATCCATATTTTAGCTTTCTTCATATATAATGTCAAAACATTGGTCACATAAAACAAGTAATCTTATAAAGAGCTGTGATCAACATGGGGAATGATATTAACACAGCCTTGATTTTAAAGAACCAAAAGTCCAATGTCTCCAACCATGAGGTAAAGTTAGCCACAACTCACAATTCCTAATCAAGAATCCTCATCAGTCCATCAAATTTTTGAATAAAGGCATCAAAACAAGAAAGATATCGATTTTACAACATTTAGACAACAAAATCATTGCAATCTCATGAGCATGTGAACTGCAATTCTTCACAGCTCATCCTAAACTCAAGTTATAAAGTTTTGCCTCAATTAGCAAGAATGTCACATACATAAATTTTTATTTATAGATGAATGATCGAATGCCAAGAAAACAACAGAAGAGGTTTGGGGACTCACAGATCTCATCTGGTGCGTCTGGCTGCTCTTGAGAAAAAGAGACTACAGACCACTTCCTAATGAGGTAGAAAGAGAACTCCAGAACTTATAACGCTCATCCAACAACAACCTTTTCTTCAAAGTGGCAATCCAGGAGTTCATGCATTTTGACTAGTGGTAGGTTTGCACTGGAACAGATAAGAAGAATCCCAGGAGAGAAAGAAAGCTCATATGGTAAATTTTATACTAAATTGCTGCTTAACAAATCAGTAAAAGTGAGGTTTTATATTTCTATGGTTCAAATGGATTTTCTGGAAGTAATTTAATGACCTGGCAGTGAAGGTTAACAAGTAATTAAAGATTGTGCCTCTTCTAGTAACTGATAACCAAATATATCCCATGGTTAGCAAATAATAACGTGTATCATGAATTTCTTTCTCTTTTCCTCCATTTTGCACTGTATCATTTAAAACATCACAGGTTAGAATATTTATTGATATCAATACTTTTGAAAGTGTCTTATGAAGAGAATATATAGCCAGCTATGTGTGATAATATTCTATATCAAGCTCTCTTCATAAAAACCACAAACCGAAGTCTCAAGGTCAACCTTCATGTCATTTCCTTATATATCAATTTTCAAGCTGAAAGTGTCAAACATGAACACAAACACATTCATGAGGAGAATTGAAGACTGTCCAATAGACAAGTTGACAGGTCAGCAAAAACAGGACAAAACAGGGAAAGGACTCTCCAGTTCAGAATGGGAGAAATCATGTGAAAAATAAGGAAAAACAGCCCCATAACTAATGAACACAAGGAAAAAGGTGAAAACAATACCACAAACGGCATCCTCCAAACTTCAGGTCTGTTATGGCCGTTAAAAATGTTCAAAGAAAAAACAATCATTTTAAGAGAACTCTTTTTTTTGATGGAAGTGTTCAATTATAGGTCTGGACTAATTTATGTTAAAAATACATGACATACATCATGCAGTCCAAATTACTTTGCAATTTACATGTCATTAGCCAGAGGTGTTGTGTACAACTGGGAAGGCTAAATTGTGTTTTGTTGCTTACATTCTGCCAGCAAATAGCTATGCAGTCCCATGTGCATATGCATAAGCACACATCTAATGACAAAAATTGACACGGTGTAGTTGGTACAGGCAGAATGCATTAACTTCTAGACTCACAATTATGTCATGCAAGATCACATGCACTACCTGTCAAGGTTTCTTGTCTCTACATGATTCACTTGAAAATCTTTATATTACGAAATGGACTTTTTTTCTAAATATACTTCGATAAAAAAAATGCAATATTACTTCCTTTCTAAATCTAGATGAGCCTGGATGAAAATATTTAAGTACACTTCTTTTTTGACACAATTTACGTGCCTGTTTTTTCACATTTAGCAAGCCATACGGTTATCATTTCTTAGTCTGACCTAACACATTTTAATTGCAGTTGATGAGAACATCAAAGAAAGTATTCTTGATTGGTAAGCCCCATATACTTTCTGGCATTGGCATCAGGTTGTAAACTTCATCTTAAATGCAGTTGATGAAAAAATTAAATAGATACCTTGGAAGGAAGGAGATCATTCTCCGTATGTATTTATCTATCTACCATAGTTAGTTTGTGCAAGCACCACAAAAATGGGCCATTCTTCCACTGTTCTTACCTTCAAGAAAGCAATCATTTATATGAGTGAGATCTATCAGTAAATGAAAGATGCAAATGAGTCACCAAATTTTTTTTACCAAATAGTCAGAATCTGCAATTTCCATACAAAATTCCCATGAAACATCAGGCCTTTAATAGCAATAAACAAAATATGTAGAAGTGGAACTGGAAGGTAATTGAAAACATTATACTATCAGCTAAATGGCATAAAATTACAAAAAGTAAGAACAAAATAGCACAGAAAATCAGCCCAATTGCCACAATTAAAACTGTAACAAAACATGGGCCTCTAGCTATATCATCACACCGATCATCTAATCTTCAGAAATCTATCTTTCCTAGAAATTCACAAACCATGCTAACCATAAAATTAGCAGATTTACTATCCCAAAACAAATAAAAAGAACACCATACACAGAATTGTAAACACTCCCAAGAAACAAATCTGGGAACTGCATTCATTAAGTGATTTAACTAGTTTCTGCTCCTAGAAAACCACTCTTTGCACCCATTTTATAATCCGATGAAATTACAGAATACAAAAATCAACTGTCACTCATTTCAGTAATTCTAAAAACTTTACTCTTGTTACAAACATGTACGGACATGCAACATCAAAGACAGTAAAGAATTGAAAAAACCCAGTTGAGAAACCATGAAGTAAGAGTAAAAACCTTCACTTTTCCTCTCTAGAATTGGATTACTGTTGAGAATTGCCAGTGAGACAACCAGAGAGAAGAAAACAAGAAGAAGAAGTTTCCCAACAGTTTTTATTTGTAACCGATGATGTTTTAGTGAACATTGATGGGTTAGAGACATTTGGTGGTTTAATTGCAGACAAAAGGCTGATATCATGCAAAGTTAAGTACACAACTGAACTGAAACTGAAACAAAAATTTGCTGTTCCTTGGAACAAT
The DNA here is from genome assembly GCF_002168275.2 of Theobroma umbraticum. Taxonomy (NCBI): domain Eukaryota; kingdom Viridiplantae; phylum Streptophyta; class Magnoliopsida; order Malvales; family Malvaceae; genus Theobroma; species Theobroma umbraticum. The sequence goes on along the minus strand of NW_018397262.1, from coordinate 6,998,594 downwards.
GATGGTAGTTAAGGAAAATATTGCATGCATTTACCATAGAGAATTGTAAAGTGCATAAAAGATCTGGACCGTTAGATTATGATTTGACAGTCAACATTAATCTATTGATGAAGTCCATATTTACTAAAGTTGGGCCTAGTGATCTGGCTCAAAAATGAAAGATTTTTGTACTTTTGTTGTTGGGTTTTGGTGGGCTTTGCACTAAACAGTAAGCACACCTAGCTTTCGTTGGCATTGTGCGGTCCCTGTATGAACATGCATGATGCAGGAGATTCCTAACTTTATGAGTCAGAACAGAACTTTAGGTCAATGATTAGGAAGGCTGCAAATTTCCTCTGGGATTAGGAAGTTTCTACTTAGCAGTTAGGATACTTACCTCTTGTAGACATTGTAAGGCCCTTGTATGATGATTTTAGACTTTTTTCATGAACATGGGTGCCTCTCTTATAAGCAAGAGATTCATAAATTTTATGAGTCTGGACAGAACTATAGGCAATTGATTACTCTAGAAAGGCAGTGGATTACCTTCGAAATGAAGAATCACTACTGCTGCTTACTAAACAGTAACCATACTTACCTCTTGTAGACATTGTAAGGTCCATTTTTGATGATTTTAGAGTTTATTCATAAAAAGAGGTGCCTTTGGAGGAATCAGTGGAAGCTACGATCAGCAATAATATGCTTTGTTTTCCTGCATTTCCTTGGTAGGTTTTGTTAACTGTTTCCTCTGGCCCCAGAGGAGGTAATCATCAAGTTGCCATTGATTTGATCTTGCAACATATCCGCACCAATCTTGCTGGGCAAGATCTCTGCAAAATATATCCAGTCAACGTTTCAGGGCTATCTCAATGTTCTTTCCGTTACAACTTTGGTGCAACTGTTTTCATTGGGCAGAGTAAAAGATACATATTTTGTTATCTGCCATTGCTTGTAGCTAGCAAGCATAAAACTCTTCCTCTGTGTGTTAAATTCATGTCCAGCTCTTTCATATATCATCTACCCTAGAATATCCAGGTCAATTGTCAGTGTACCATGATGACAGGAAGTTTCCACACTAATTGTAATCAGAGATTCCTGATTGGTGAAAAATGAGAGCTTGGCATGTCAGGATATTCTCTATTTCTTGAGACAAAAAATAAATAATTAAATGAAAAAAAAAAACTGCTGTACACAACTTGTTGAAAGCATCTCCCACTAGTGCAACTTTAAGAGACTGATTATTTGGTTCGACTTTCTATTTTTCTAAAACATGAAATTCACAACTTGACTTTTTGTGTTCTATCTTTCCTTACCTTGATAGCAAATAACTTGTATATTAAGTAATAGGTTAAGATATTGATAACAAATTTAACAATTTCATTCGGAGACTTGTTACCTTTCTCAGTTCAAATATAAATTTTAAAAATACTAAGTCAATGTATGTGTTTTAGTTTTGTTGAAACATATGCAGTTTACAAGACAAATTTATGAGAACAAGTAATCCAATCTTTTCTAGGTGGGGAATAGACCAACTTTTATAGTTAATACATTATTATTATTATTATTATTATTGTCTTGTTCAGAGTAGTTCAGTCTGTAACTTGTACTGATATTTTATGTTGATCAAGATATGAGACATTGAGTTGACACTGTTTAATGGAATAAATTTGAAGTTGAAACCAACTTCCTTTTTTTTCCTGAACTGAATTGAACTTTTCAACTTGACACGGGTCTAACTCCTATGTGATGAAGAAATTTAAAGTGGAAAATGATGAAGGATATTGTTTTCCAGTGGCCCCTAAAATTATGGGTCAAGTCAACTTGTTCACATTTGTAGCTATCATTGGGAAGCCTTAAAATTAAACAAAACACCCAAGATGAACCTTTGCTGGTTGTGTATGCTACCAGTACCAGATATTGAATCAATGGATCCAAGATTATACCAATCTGCCAAGTTGGGCCAACGTGATTCCCTCAAACATCTTCTTCATCAAAATCCAGGCATACTTTCTAAGGTGACTCCCCAGGGAAACACAGCCCTCCATATTGCTGTGAAATTTGGACACAAGGGTATTGTCACTGAGATCTGTGGCCAGTGTGTATTCCTCCTGAGAAAGCAGAACTTAGATGGAGATACACCTCTACATATTGCTGCAAGGGCTGGTCATTTCTCTATAGTTGATTTTCTGGTAAGAGCAATCTTCTCTTCATCATGGGGAGGACCTGAAGATGAAATCATGGGCAAGTTTGAAATTCTGAGCATGGGAAACAGGGAGAACAACACCGTTTTGCATGAGGCTGTCAGGAATGGCCATCTTTGTGTGGTTCAGCTCTTGCTGAAGGTTGATACAAAGTTGGCTTCTTTAGAAAATTGTGCTGGTGAATCGCCTTTATATCTTGCTGCTCGAGAAGGAATGCTAGAGATAGTGAAATGAAATTCTGACATCAACTACGGCCTCAGCTCATGGAGGTTCAGAAGGCCAAACAGCTTTGCATGCTGCTGTGATTGAGAGGCATTATGGTAATTTTCATGTTTGGCTCATTTATTTTCACAAGTTTATCTTTACACATAGCTAGTAATTATAACTTGACACATTAACATTGTACTAAAATAGAGACTGTAAATTTCTAGAGCTGCTAAATATTTCCTCTTGACGGAGCATCTGATTTTTTTCTTTTGTTTAGACTTTTATGGAGTAAGTCATAGCCTCCCATAAGTACACTCATGTGATTAAACTATTAAAATTCTGTTTATCTTAATAAAGTTTGTGTTTAAATGTAAGGTATCATGCAAGTCCTCCTACGAGCCAAACCAGAGCTGATCAGAGAGGTTGACCATCATGGCAGAACCTGTCTCTACTATGCAGCATCACTAGGAGACAATAACACTGTGAAACAATTACTGGAACTTGATAATACTGTTGCATATGTATTGGACAAACATGGTCACTCGCCACTTCATGTTGCAGCTAGCAGCGGTCATGTTAACGTTATAAAAGAGCATATTTGACATTGTCCAGATTCTGCAGAACTTGTTGATTTATGTGGGCGTAGTGCTCTTCATGGTGCCATCCTTAGTGGGAAAGGTAATGTTATCAGGTATATGCTAGAAACAGCAGAAACAGAGGGGCTCAAAAACCAGCCTGATAAGGACGGAAATACACCTTTGCATCTGGCCACTATGGGAAGGAAAACTTGGATTGTGCGGTACTTGATATGGGATAAAAGAGTGGATCGAAGAGCCAAGAACAAAAAGGGCCAAACTGCCTTTGATATTGATCATTCAATCAGAGAATCATGTCTCACAATTCCCACAGTAAGTAGATCTTTGGCTAGCTATAATGTTTTTATGAGAAATTGGCACGCAATGCACTGCTTTAATCTTGTCAGTCACTTCTAGCTGCTGTTATATGCAAGACTAATTAATTCCCCATAATTGTTGATGAAGCTTCACACATGCTGTCTGAAAATTTTGATCATTATTAAATTGCAGAAGACAGTTTCAATCATATGGAGAAAATTCAGCTCCCACCTACTTGGAATATTAGAGAAAACATTCCTCCAAGTGCAAACCAAGAAGCAGAAGATGCCAGAATGCAGTCTTACAAGCAAATAGTTCAAACCCTCCTGATGGTAACAACTTTAATCACAACTGTTACATTTGCAGCAGCATTTACAATGCCTGGTGGCTACAGCCAGAATGGTCCCACGGCCTGGCGCTTCTAAATGCAAGCAAAACCCTTGGATTTGTCATCTACGATATCATTGCAATGACCTGTTCAACAACAGCTGCTTACCTCATATTTTGGGGAGCTATCAGTAGCAAAGAATCCTACCCATCTTTCCTAGCATTCGCCTCATTTCTTACATACATAGCGCTACAATCGACTGCAGGAGCCTTCATGACAGGCATTATTGCTGTTTTTCCTCATCGTGATTATATTGACACTATGGCTGTTATAGTGGCCATTGCTTTCAATATTATCACATGCCTGTTTCTTTTCCATTTGCTTCAGATTTTTTATGTCTCTGACGTTTCCCAGTCTTCATTTCTCATCTTTATAAGCTCAAGTTGAGAAAAACCAACAAATGATCGAGAGGAAATATTGTTCATCTCATACTCCACTGCTCCTACAGAATGAATATGGATCCTCCGTTGCTAGCATTGGTTTCATTCTGTGCAAGTTGAGAAGTAAAAGAAAAAATCTTGTGGACTTTAAGGAAATGGTTGATCTCTCACCCAGATTTTAAAATGGAACTGGTACAGACAATGGAAGCTTGAAAGTTAGTCGGTCCAGGGAGATGACATCCACTACCCTGTGTGTCACCTTGAACATGGAGGAAATGTTCACTTGGAACATGAAAACCATTGTACAATTTTGAAGAAAGGAGAGGTCAATTTGCTAGTAGATAACATATGTAACAGGTCCTAATTCATTTGTGCTGTTGAGTGGATTAGTTCATTGAACATGATTTTGTTATCAGGAAACAAAGTTCAAATGACTGTTTTCTGCAATCTTGACTGTTTCAGACCTCTGAGAGAGTACTAATTCATACATTGGCCTTAACTTGCATATATGTAAAGGCATTGATTCATCAAAGAGAGACTGTTGAAAAGAACTGAATCAAAGTTATCATGTTAGTATGGGTAGGAAAACTATAAGTTTGATAAAAGAAAACCAAAACGCATAAGAACAAGGCAAGATTCAGGTAAACTGTTGTCTATTGCTTGTGAGCTGCAGCATGTCCAAAGCAGAATGCTAATACAAGTCTATGATCAAAAGACTCTTTTTGGCCCAATACTGAACAACATATTACAGAAAACCCAAACTTTTGATCAACCTAAACAATATCCCCCTAAGCCCCCTGCTGTTGACACCAAAAGCAATTCTTAAAGTTCTGTTTTATTGTTACTTGGTTTTATTTAAGAAATGTATAAAAATTCATGCTTGGTTTTATTAAAGTTTTGGTTTTTTTAATTTTTATTTAATTATTCGGTTTTTTATTTAACAAATATGGATTATAACCAGAAAATCCTTTGATTAAAAAATTAGAAAAAAAATACAAAAAAAAAACTTTTTAAAATCTTGATAAATAAGAAACAGTTACAGCAGCCAAAACCCTTTCCTTTCCCCTCCACCTTCACCTCCAAGGGCGGGGCGGGCTCTCTCAAATGACAGTTTCAAAAGCCAAAACCCTGAGCGCTCTCTTTCGAGCCGTTAAAAAAGCTGCTAAAAATTCTTCCACTTCCTCTTCCTGCTCCTCCTCTTTAGACGCCGGTGACAAATCTCTAAAAGAGTTCGTTTCCTCGCTTGACACTTCATCATCATCTTCCCCTGCTTCTTTCTCCAAACGTTCACCTATACCTATCAAGAAACCAACCGATGGTAGCCTCTTCAACCTGTTGCGTGACCCTGCTTCGCTCTCTGGTTTGTTTTTAATTGTTGGCTCTTTTTACTTGGTTTTCTGGATTCTGGTTTTGTTTTTTTTTTTTGTGTTGTTTTGCTATCTGGATATTAGAGGATTCAGTTAAAAGTTTGTCTTTTTTTTTTGAGAGGAAAATGTGGTTTTTGCCTTTTGGATTCCGAATTTTGGAGAATTTAGCGAAGTGGGTAAGTCTAAAGTGAGTTTTTTTTGGTTCTGGGTATTGGAAAATTCATTGAAATATGTAGCTTTTAAGTGAAACATGAATTTTTTTTTTTTTTGAATTCTGTGTTTTGTTCTTTCCGTTGGTTTAGTTTCTCTCTAGTAGAGACTTCAGTCAAAATCTTTTGTTTCTAAGTGCAAAATGTAGCTTTTTGGATTTTGGTTTTTGTTTGTTGTGTTGGTTTGGTTTCTGGTAAGTGGAGAATTAAGTGAAGTGTATCATTTTTACAAGAAAAAACTGAAGTCTTGATTAATTTGTGTTTAATGCAGAGGATTCAATGGACGAATTAACACAAGAGGTATCTTCTTTACTTTGCGGTAAGTGTTTTGTTAGTAGTAGCATGTGACTTAAGGTGTACTTACTTTTCTCTCCCACAGAAGAAATAGGTGAAATTTGAATGTCCCAGTACATGCTTAATTGAATGAGTCGATTTTTATTTTTTATGTGATCAGAGATTTTAACTGCAAATCGATAGCATCAAGAAGAATGCTCGAAATTTTACTCATTGGTTGTGCAAATTCAAATATATTGTATTTGTGTATGAACACCAAACAAGTAGAATGTTTTCCTATTTTACTTTTGTAAGGTAATGTTCACTGGATTCTAATTTACTTAATGATTTGTGAGACTGCAAATAAGCTGCTATTATCATCCAAATTAATATTTTACTTGCATATAGACTTTATACAAGTAGAATATGTTCCTTAATTAAAATATGAATTGAAATCTTAAGTTTGCAGTTATTTACCTTCTTAAATCGATAAATTGAAAAGTTAATTTTTTTTCTTTCTTATTTTTGCAAAAGGAAAAGCTTTTGTGGTTCTTTTATTGTGGGTTAAGTCATATGTTCTATTCTGTGTGTAGATGGTGCTGTGAACAGTTCAAATGACTCAGGGAGAGCATTGACCATACCATGGCTATCAATGTCTAATAATAAAACATCACTCATGCAGAAAGAAGTTTCACGTGAAAGGAAACAGAAATGGGTTTTCAAGACAAGCCAGGTTATTCGATTTAACCGGTTAATAAAGATGTGTGGAGATAAATTGGGGGCAAAAGCTACGATGGAGGTATTTGATAAATTAGGAAGAGAAACTGGTTTGAAGGAGTACAATGCATTAATAGCACTATGCTTGGAGAACGCTAGGACCAGTGATGATGAAGATGTTGCGCTAGAGCATATTTCTGAGGCTTTTAGAACCTTCAAAAAAATGAGGGAACGAGGATTTCAGGTAGAAGAGGAAACTTATGGTCCATTTCTTATCTATTTTATCGATAGGGGAATGGTAGAAGAGTTCTTTTTTTTCTGTGGACCTATCAAAGATGGGAACCCAAGTTTGCTTCCAAGATTAGGTTACTATGAGATGTTGTTGTGGATAGGAGTCAATAATGAAAAAAAGATTCAAGAACTTTGTCATTATATTGCGCCTACTGATGGGATAGATGATTTTGAATTTAAAGGTATGGAGCAAGGTTCTAATGTCTGTGTCGTCTTGTAAGTTATTTTCTAATGATTTTTAATTGAATATATTACAAGTTTTTGCCAGGCAAGCTTTTCTCTTCCTTCTCTTTTTTTTGGGAGGGTTAGGGTTGGGATTTTACCATTATTGAGCTTGCAACATTTGTCCTTCTCTTGCAGAAAATTATTTGTTAGCACTTTGTCAAAGTGGTAGGAAGGAGGACCTCACGCAACTGTTAGAGATTATTGATATAAAAAGAATTTCATCTGTGGACAAAGTTGTACATATCTTTAAGTCATTGGGAAGACTTTCATTGGAGTCATTTGCTGAGAAGTTCCTTTTGGCATTCAAAAGCTGTGGTAATGTTCATGATACACTCATGTTTTTCTCTAATGGGTTAGGCTCCTCAATCTTGTCTGGTAAAGTTATTGGTGACAACTGATAACTGATGTGATTCTCTACTCAAGATGATAACTAATTTGTATCTTTGAAACCGTAATCTTCAAAAATAACATTTTCAACTTTAAGGAGTAACACTTTCTAAGGCAATTAATTTCATGGTGATGTCCAAGTTGGGTTTGGTGCATGCATAATTTCAGTTTCTACTATCATGTATAAAGTATGTGATTCGGGTTTTGTAACTTTTGTTGTTATGAAACACTTTAAGTTCCGATGAAAGATTACATATGTGACAAAATTATGCATCTGGTCTTGTATGCATTTTAATATGGTAAATTTGATAATGCAGATTATGGAATGGAGAATATCTCTAGGCTCATACTTAGTTATGCTAGTAGCATTCCTAATTTAAAGGTGAGGAATTTCTCATGAAAGCTGCTCGTAATTTCCTTCAGGCCATGATTCTATGAAACACATGCAGTTTGCCTTTGTGTTAAAATGTAACATTTAATTTTGCCTTTTGGTGTATGGCACCTGAAACTCTGTGAGGAATATAGTGTTCTGACAATTGGTGACCATATAATTTCACCTGGTCATTTGCATGGGAAGTAGGGAACTCAATGCTGTGAAACTAACTAGACCTCAAGTTGGTTGAAACAACCTTGAGGTCGAAAAACTGGTAAAAACTAAAGATACATTTTCAGCTCTGCAATTGCTTATATATCTTTTTAGTATCATAGGCTTCTTTTCCAGAAGCATAATCTGTTCTGCCCTTATCTTTTTTTTTTTTCTGAAAATTCAGATGTATAATAGGTACAGAGGTAGCAAAAGACCACCTCTGTAGAGCTTCCAAAAGGATTTTGTTCTGTTTTACACAATTGAGTAAAACAGTTCAAAATCTCCTTACATGGCTTCTTCTAGAGATTTTATACTCATGCATAATTCCCTAATCATCTGTACAACAAAAATATCATGATCACTTAAATACTCTTCTGATGCAAGATGTCATCCCCAGTTGACTATGACTCATAAATTAGCAGCCCACATCCTGCACATGCATACAAAAACCATATGCAGACCCCCCAAGCCAGCTGGTGTAAAACCAAAAGCAAATAGAAACCCCCTCCAGTAACCTGCATTTACAAACGATAACAGCAACAGCCTCACCAAACCAGAGAATATCCGTACAAAAATTGAGACAACACATTTGAGTCTTAGAACCAAAACACAGCCATTTAATCCATCACTTATAGAAAGTCCTCATTGCGTTGAACTCCTGATTTCGCCAGGCTATCCGCCAGTTGATTGTTTTCTCTAAATGTGTGTCTCACCTCCCAGCTTCTAACATCCTTTTTTAACCTTTCAATGTGAAGTATCCACTTCCTTAGCCTCCATGGGACATCTTTAGGGTTATTGACCCACTTAACTGCATTCATCGTATCACTTTCCACAATTAAAGTGTGTGTTTGGCACCATTTAGATGAGATGAAGATCAAGAAAGCCTATCTAATTGCCATTACTTCTGCCAAATTTGAGTCAGCCACCCCAATAGCTTTAGAGAAGATGATTTTTACATCACTTCTCTCATCCCTCCTCACCCCTCTGATCCCTGCCTCCCCAGGACAGCCTTTTGCTGCTCCATCTACATTAAATTCCATTTCCACCAGCTGGTGCCTTCCAACCCTCAACCCTTCTGCTTTTCTTATTAGCTGCTAGTACTACCCCCGAACATGGTTCCCTAAATGTGTCCAGCACCACCCCATATTCTTTGGGCCATTTTGCCTTTGCCCAGGTTGCCACCCTCAACTTACTTAACTCAAAAACCTGATCCCAATCCCTGTTATCGATAATTTTGAGATTTATGAGGTGATATACTATGTTTCTTGTTGATGCTTAAGACTATTGATTTACATCTTGGTTGTAAGCAATCTTGTTTGTAAATGTTTGTTGCCAGTAGGTCCTTTTAACTATAAATTGAAATTGGGAGTTCAGAAAGTTCTCTGTTATGAAATTAAGTCGATTTCTTGTCTTGTAGCTTCTTATTCAATTTTATTAGTTTATGTCTCTTTACACTTGTTGTTGTCTTTTGTAGGTTGAGGATACTTTTCTGAAATTCAAAAGCTTGCACAAAAAATTCACAATCATACCTTCATCTGCATCATATGAGATGCTCATTACCTATTGCTGTGATTTCCACAAGGTATGACCAAATTTTTTCAGTAAAAGAAGCAAAAAGACCAAATTTTAAGTCTTTTAGGACAAGAGTGTCAGTTAAATTGCTGTAATGCGATTGCCTCTTTCATTTAGTACTAAATAACTTTATAAATAACATTTTGATGGTAAAGTCTTGTGGGATTTGTACCTGGGTTTTGTAAGGTCCTAACTAGAGATAGGGGAGCTTTAAGGGATGGGTTAGGTGACTTCCTATTGTATGGCCAAATCTTTGGGCCCTAGAAAAGAAGATAAAGCTGTTATTTTATGCATTTTAACATAATTAATGTTTCATTTATTGTATTGCAGGTGCATGTCGCTCTTGACATGGTCAATGAGATGTGTGAACTGGGTTTGAGCTTGTCTATAGAGATGCTGCATCGCATATCGCATGCTTGTGAGGAGAGCTATGAGTTTCATTTGGTATGGTATATCAAACATTCAAACTCTATTCTACTTGATGTTTTTCTTTAAGTACCGCCCCCCCCCCCCAACACACACCACACACTGTTAGTCTCATAGGTTCATTCATCAAATATATTTACTTGATAAAAATGTAATAAAGTTGTCTTATGTTTTAGTGACTTTGTTTGTTAGAATTTGATATTGCTTAAGATTAAATGGAAAGGGCTTTGATTCATTCTGAAAAATTACCCCGGGCATTGTTGTTCCATCGTATTATTCAGATTCTCTTGTTATTGATTATTTGCTAGTATGACAATTTTTGTTTATTTTGGCCCTTGTCTTTTCATTATATTTCATTGTAAGGTTCGGCAAATTTATTCAGTGATTTGCCTCCACAATTTGAAGCCAAACAGTGAGACCTTCAGGAGAATGATAAGTTTGAGTGTGAAAATGAAAGATGTAAGTTGCAATCCGGTTCCCCTCTTTCTGTTGTCTCTCTCGCATGCAAGCGTGTGCTGTATGTCAATGTTTTACTTTCATTCTATTTCTACACTGTCCTGTACCAAACTAATTTTTCCAATGGTTGAAAGCTTCATTATGTAATGTTTAATATTCTTTCTACTCAATATAGTTTGAAGGTGCATATGCAATGCTCAATGACATGAAGAAAATGAAAGTGATGCCTACTGCTAGTATTTACAATGCTATAATGGCAGGATATTTTCGAGAGGTAACTTTTTCTGCATCTTGAATGTTCTCGCTATTTTATTTCTTACTTTTTTCCTATACTTTCTAGTTTGGCAAAACTTGTATTCTTTATTACAAATTTGTAGTTTGGTCCTTGGTCTATGCATGACTGCCTGAGTTAGGGCACTGCTCTTACTGCCGTATGTCTCAAGGTTGTGAGAAAAGACAGTGTGAATGATAAATGGTCTTATATGTATATTCTTCTCTTGCATTGCCCATTTGTTACGTAGTTAAGTCGTGGCCTTTTCACGGATGGGCCATGGACCTTAATCATGAGATGTTAATGCCATCATCCAAAGATACTAGCAAAGTTGTTACGCTGACATGAAATATAAGTTCTGCAAAACTGCAAGTAAATGCAAGAAATTTTTGACAAGGAAAATTTTATGAATTCTTTGCTGCAGTGCCTTGCCCCCAGGTTTATTTTGAAGGATTAACTTAAAATTAAAGCAGTCTTTTTTTTGTCAAATATTTTCCAGAAAAAATCTAGTGCTGCATTGACTGTTCTCAAGAACATGGAATGTGAAGATATCAAACCAGATACTCAAACTTTCAGCTATCTAATAGGCAACTGTGATTGTGAAGAGGACATTTCCAAGGTAGTTTTCATTTTTATCATCTGCTCAAAGTTTCATGTTTTGCCTAGTCCCTTTTCCATCGATAAACTCACTTATGCTGTTTTCTGCAAGGCTGCTGTTTCTCTTTTAATGCAACTGATGGTTTGGCATTGAGTAACTTGTTAAAGCATCATGTCTTGTGAATTTTACTGAAACTGATAAAATAATTTGTTCATTGCTTGTAGTACTACGAAGAAATGAAAAGTGCTGGAATCCAAGTTACAAAGCATGTTTTTATGGCCCTTATAAATGCATATGCAACCTGTGGGCAATTTGAAAAGGCTAAACAGGTATGTATGCATGCAGCAGTTAGCTCCTATCAAACATCGGTTAAATGAGCACATTGAACCAAAAAGAATGTAGTTTAGGTACTGCATAACCGAAATCTTTTGTTCAAGAAGCAAATTATTATGGACTCTAGTTCAACTTTCATTATATGTATTACACTTATTTTTGTTGCCTCTGGTGATTTCAAAAGATACTTTTTATATTTTAGGTGCTCCTTGACAAAGGGATACCTTTTAAAAGCTTAAAGGAAATCAAAAGTGCACTTGCTTCAGCCCTTGCATCAAATGGGCAGATGCTTGATGCATTAAACATTTACAAAGAAATCAAGCAAGTTGGGGACACTCTGGAGCCTAAAGCTGTTATTTCTCTCATTGTAAGTTTTCTATAGTACATTTGTATTCATTTTTCTGTAACTGCAATAATGCTATATATTTTCCCTTTTATCTTTTAGGAGCATTTTAATTTTGAGCGAGAGTTGAGTACATTGCTTCAACTACTGGAAGAATTGCATGACCCAGACTATTGGGTTGATGCTTGTTGCAGAATAGTTTTGCATTGTGTTAAAATTAAGGATTTGAGGTTAGATGACACAATATTCTTTCTATTCTGGGTTGTTTTATTTACTTCACGTAATTTTCTTATTAGCTAAACTCTTTATATCTTCTTTGTTTCTTCCTTCTTTTTGTACTTTAGAAGGATTTGCATTAGTTAATCTTTGTTAATTCCTTGTTTGATTTAGATCTACAGTTGATTTGCTCAAGCAGCTTAAGGATAAGTTGCACAATGATGATTTGGGTATAGACTTTCTTTGTGATGAGGTTTGTTCCTATTCTCTCTCATAATTTTGAGTAGACTTCATGCTTGTATTGTAGTTGGCAACCTTGAATTCTTGGTAGTTGCTCTCAATCATTAGAAGTAGAAACAAAGGAAAAAAAATCTTTCTAGACTTCTAAGTCTTCTATCTCCAAATGAATTTATGAATTGTATCAAATACTAGTTGGTAAATACTTTAGGCATTTTATTTCTCTATTGCTTTTATCTATATGTTTATTTGACTTACTGCAATATTTCGAATATTAATTTTGATTCTGTCATTTATTAGCATTTTGATTGCATGTCTTTATAACTTTGTGGTTACCTTTCTTGATTGAGTAGGTATTCTCTTTGATTGCCGAAGGAGATGCTAAAGAATTATGGTTTGGCCTAGCTTTGCTTCAAGCTATAAAAGATGAAATAGGCCTTATCCCTTCACGGAAAAGTCTTGATTTTCTGCTTACGGCTTGTACAAACGCAAAGGATTCGCAGAACTCTCTTTTCATTTGGAAAGAATACCAGTTGGCTGGCCTTTCGTACAATATTTTATCATACCTAAGGTTAGTAATCCTCCCTCGGTCTCTGTTATGCATGTTCCCAGTCTTGCTAATCTTAAGGTTGGATATGGATTGTTGCATCAACAGTGTGGCTTGACGCTAGGGGTTGAGTGCAGGGGTTTAGTTTCAGGATCAGAATGAGTGGGAGATAGATCAATATGCTCCTTCTGATAGATTGAATTGTTGGGTTTTCTTGCAGGATGTATCAAGCCCTTTTGGCATGTGGAGATCTCAAGTCTGCAAATATTATGCTAACTAAAATTCCGACTGATGATCCTCATATTCGACTTATTATCAAAGCATATCAAACAACTTATGTTCAGTCTACCTCAAGTAAGACAAAGAAGAAAATGCAGAAGAGGAAGGGAGCATGAGATACAATCTAACAATAATAGAGTAGGAACTAACGGATACAATCTGACAAGAATTGAGTAGGAACTAAGGGATACAATCTAACAAGAATGGAGTAGGAACTGGGAGCTTTGAAATCAATAAATCTGGTCTGTGAATATCCTTTCTTGGTTAAAAATTTGTCTGTAAAAAATCTCCTTGATTAATGCCATGATGCTTCTATAATTATTAAGGTTTATCTATATTATAAGATAATATCAGAGCATATTTTAAGTTCATCTTACTTATCGTACGTTCTTTATCTATTTTGTAGACATGGGTATGTTAGAAATAGATGAATTGCCTTCTAGGGAGGAAAAAGTTTGCAACGCAGGGGCTAACAGAGCACCCAAACTTGTTCTTCGAAACTACAGGTAATAACGACAATAAAATAAGAAAGGATACTGCCCGCAGCACCTTGTCGAGTGCTCTGCAGCCTAGGACGTGTCCGAGCATAAAGAATAAAAAATATGATAACTCAATACAAGAGTTGCAATACTGAGTCAAGGTAAAATTTTTTTTTTTTGAAAGGTGATTTCATTGATTGAAATGGAAGCATAGCTCCCAGATAGTAACAAAAATGGTTTGAGACTACTATGCCTTAGAAAGAGACACAATAATCTCGGACCACCTAACCAATCAAATAAGACAAATAGCTCCATTCATCACCCAACATTAACAAGAAGAAACCAGAATCCCTATTTCTATGCTCAGCACTATTTAAATTGTCAAAAAACCCCAGTACACAGAAAACACCTGCACACAGCAATCCCCTCAACCTCCATAATGGAACTAAGGCATTCCCTTGACTTTGTCTCTTCAGAGTTTCCTTCATTTTCAGAGAATCTCCACATCAAACGAGGTAAACATTTAAAAATAATTACGCAGCCTTTCACCAAATATCTTCATCAACCCAACCGTGAACAAAAGAGAATTGTCTTCAACTATATTTCGTCGTCGAGAGCGTTCCAACACAAGAAAAAAAGTAGGTGAAACTATGTAAACCAAGAAAGGAAGAGTACCACCAATCACACAAACTAATATAGCCAGCCATAGTATCTCCTGCAACACAACAAACAATCCGGTCACAAATGCCACTGCTAAAGCTACGAGTGAAATCCAAGTTAAGGCAATTGCCAAAGGAAGCATGTCCATGAAGGATTCAGTGTCACGCAATGAAGATGACCACAACATAATAACTGCAGCAGTAAGGGATGAACTCATGGCAATGCTATCAGAGATAATAAAGGCTTTGAAAGCTGATTTAGTAATTAAAGTTGCCATCCCTTTGTGTGCACCATCACTTTGAAAACCTCCAGGAAGTGTAAATGCTGCAGTAAATGTGAACGTGGCTATAACAGTTGACATCACAGTTATTGTTCGAGCTATTTCCCTGCTCTTTTCACCACTTTTATTTGACTTTTCTACCTCGACTTCATCAAATTGTGTGTCTTCAGCCAAATCTTCAGGGTTAATGGCTTTGTTTTTGTAGGCAGCCTTTAATATTTTCAAAGTTAAATGCTGCAAAGAACACAAAAACAATTTAAAACTCAAATATATTCATGAAATCAATTTCATCTTGTGAAAAAGAAAAGATGGACATTATATAGATAGTAAAGTATCTTCTAAAAAGGTTTCTCAAGAGCCAGCCCGCAAATTTCTTATTGCCATATCTTATTCTATACCAGATACTGATGGTCATGCATCTAAAAATATAGACAGTGCAAATGGGGTTGCAGTGGCAAATATAGGTCCGAACTGATATCTATATTCTATGCAGTCTCATGATGCTCAAGTGCCTCCAGTCGTCGGGAACCATGTGGGTTAGCTATGAATAAAATTATAATGAAAAATTTTGATACAGCGGCATTTGGTGTTCGTAGAACTTTCTATCGTGATGCTGTCTATGGCAGTGTAAATAAGGGAACATATTTCTGTATAGACCATATTGTGATGAAAGTGAAAGATGTATTTTCTTTATTTGACAAAAAAAAAAAAAGAATTTCATCTCTGAAATTATTGAAACATATTAAAATAACTTTAAACAAAATTAAGTACCTTCTCTAGTTCCATTCCACGGTTTTCAGGCATTCTAACAATTGCCAAAGCAGTATTCCCAGAATAGTTGAGTGCCCTGATTTCAACTTTTGAATTCTTGGTGAGAATACCGACCACATTGCTGTGGTAGTTGCTGGCCGCCAGATGCAAGGGAGTGTTTCCATCCACGTCGGGAGAGTTGACTAAATCTTCCATCTCAGGTAACTTCAAAATATATGACACCACTTTTACATTTCCATTCTTAGCTGCAATATGGAGAATATTTTGCTGCTTGTTGTCAACTTTCTCGACAATGTCTGGGGAATGCTTTAGCAATGTTTCTATCAGACGTGCATGCCCATTCTCTGCTGCCAAGTGGAGAGGTATTTGTTTATTTACGTCTTCTGCGAATGCAACCGAAGGGTCTTTCTCGATTAACTCCTCCACCATTCTTTGGTGACCCAAGGCTGCAGCATAGTGAAGGGGAGTCCTATTTCTATTGTCTGAGTCTCTAACAGAGTCGTTTCTCAAACCAATGATGATATTCATGATACCTAAATTTCATAGAAAAAAAAAATACTTTAATTAGTTGGGTTAAGTATACTGGAGAAAGAGTAATAAAAGACGTAAACGTTTAGGAGCTCACCAAAATCTTGCCTCATGACAGCATAATGCAAAGGTTTTTGGCCGTTGTCACCAAGGTACCCAAGCGTAGATTGATTCAAAGTGATGATTTTTGCAGCAATATTTGTCAATCTCAAATCAATAGCAATCGAAAGTGGGGTTTCGCTTGCCGCATTAGATTTGAGTAACGACTCCAGATTTCTTTGCGTCAACGCATTCAGTATCTTAAAATGCCCATTCCTAACAGCACCATGTAAAGGCGTATCACCGAACCTATCTGTGTCACTACAGATGTCTACCTCTGGAGAATCTTTCACTGCATTTATAAAAATTTCAAAAACTTCATGTCTTCCGGCCCTCGCCGCCAAATGCACCGGCGTCTCTCCATTGAGATTGGATTTAGACATAAGAGAAGGACGCTTCTTGATAATCTCTTCCGCTAAATGCTTGTGTCCGAATCTTGCAACTATGTGAAGTGCAGTGTTTCCTACCGGAGTTGTTTGCTCGAGAATGTTCCCTTCACTATCTCCAATCATTCGGTTGAGTGTGTCTAAGAAACCCCACCTTGCTGCACTGAATAAATCTGGATTCATGATTAAAAAGCGAAATGGAGGAGAGAAACTTGAAAGAGAAAATGGAGCGAGGAAAAAGTTTGCAAAGCAGGGGCTAACAGAGCACCCAAACTCGTTCTTCGTTCATTCATATATGGCGAGATGAGGTCGGTTTTATAGCATGGCAAATCAATACGGTCCACGTAGTGAGAGAAACTACAGGTAGTAACGACAATAAAATAAAAAAGAAGGACACTGCGCGCAGCACCTTGTCGGGTGCTCTGCAGCCTAGGACGTGTCCCAACATAAAGAATAAAAAATATGACACTTTTGTCCTGTATTTTTGAACCTGGTTTGCAATCCAAATATTGATATCTTTTTTTTTTTTTTTAATTTTCAATATCTTATATTGTTTTGCAGTTTTTAGAGAAGGAAAATGCTCGCTTGGAATTGGATATGGAAGACATTTTAGCTCAATTAAACTGTCAGAAAGATCATAACTCTTTGATGCAAGATAAAGTTGCAGAGTTAGAAATGAATTTAGAACAGAGAAAGGTAGCTTTCTTTGATCAAAATTTTTTGTGGCTGTTTTTCTACTTATTTATAGGTTATATGATCCAAGCAAGTCTCTGCAATGTTTGGTAAATAAACTAAGAATTTTCTTGTTGATAGCATTCCAGTGGATCTCTTATTCTATAAAAGCCTTTTTCATAATATTATGGTCTTTAAGAGTAGCCTTACTTCAACTTTGTATGTAGAATCTTGATTAGTGCTGGATGCGAACAACATTTGATTTAGGAATGAATCATGATTATACTGTCTCACATCGCAATACTGAGTCAAGGTAATTTTTTTAACACTTACCATAATTAAGAAATATATATCAGTTGTCAAATTTTGATTTTCATTTTGAAAGCTACATAATTTTATGAATATATAAGAGTCAATTATACAGCAAACCATTGCAGTAGTAGCCCAGCACTTATGCCTATTTGCCCTGTTACCGTTACGGCATGATATGGCTCCATGCATGCTTAAACAAAGCAGTGCCTCAGACAAGCCGCAGGAAGAAAGCTGGAGTAAACAGTAGATATTTGAATTTGGAGATAACAATGTCACGTTAAGGGGAGGAGTTGAGTGTCCACGAAGATTTGCACAAATATAGTAAAAATGGCTCTGGGGAGAAAAAAAAGGCTAAAAACTAACTTTGTACGCGAGGTGCTGCAGCGGTACAAAGACCGTGGAAGAGAGAGAAAATGGGGAAGGAGACAAGGGTTTTATAAAAAGAGTTGGAAGAGGGGATTTGATTGGATGCTTCCTAATGTTTTGGAGCAAATCAAATATTACTGATTTATCCTAATGCCAGACAAAAGGAGTATATGCAGGAAAACATTTCAGACTTAAAATATTGAATTTTTTTTAATCATGATAATAGTTTTAAAAATAAGTCTATAAAATAATTTTATTATATAATTTTGACAGTAGGAGATAATTTAAAAATCGAAGTGGTTGAAGTCAAGAAGGAAAGTTATACTTTTAGAGTTTGGAAGACACTCAAAGGTTAAAAAAACCAAATCAAACTCAACAATTAATTCGCTTCCTTGATCTCTTAAATTTTCCTCTCTAATTGTTAAAGAACTATCTACGCATATGCAAGGTACCCCATATTTTTTTCTTTGGCTTCTTTACTGCTTTATATTATGCTATAGCTCTTCTTATTTTGAATTAATTTTAATATTTTGGCTTTAAATTTGGATGAAATTGCTTCTGTAGAGATTTATCAACTGTAATTGATGCTGAATATATCTTATCTTTGGCTCTTAACCTAGCACAAGTATAATTTTCGCATGATTTTACAGTTGTATTGCATTAAGCTTGATCTTATATATAGTTAAATGGAATTAAAACTTTGATCATATGCATTCCATGATTTGGGCATCTGTTATTTGATGATTTGCTTTATAATAAAAATTTTTCACAAACTAGTGAAAGTTACAAATAGATGAATTGCCCTAACAAGTGCATTGTTGATCTTTAATATCATTGTTAATCACGAAGGATTAATTTCAATATCAATAAATGAACATACATGTGTTTTTCTTGTTGTCATGAATATTTTACAATTTGATATTACGCTATAATCTCTATAGTTATGTTGACAATTTCAAGTCTTAGCATGTATATATATATATATATATATCAAGAATCGATTTTTTTTTCTTTCAGGTGAGATAAAGAGAATACACAACATGGATTCTTTTACTTTGTCAACTAAATCGATTACTCAAAATCGATTTAGTGAATTTCCTGATGAACTTGTTGATCAAATTTTTTCTTATCTTCCACCAAAGGATGTAGTAAGAACTTGTGCATTATCGAAAAGATGGCGATGCTGGTGGACTTCTTTTAACTTTATTAGTTTTGATTTCGATCCATGGAATGAGGAGGAGGAGCAGGGAGCTCGTTTCTTGGATATGATTAAGAGAGAGCTGCTCATTCCTGACAATGAATACACAAGAATATTTCGTCTACACTTGGATATACATGGCCCTTTTTATACTTATTCCAACATCATGGTGTCAATGTCATTGGTATCTAAAGTAGCGAAGCATCAAATTGAAGACCTGGGCCTTTCTCTTCGGCATATTTGGGGGTCCAATGCGTTGTCCTTGATCACTTCTTTGAAGTTACATATGACTCCTAATGCTGCTCCCATAAATAACATTCCGACTTCG
>NW_018397262.1:6970183-6979124 GCF_002168275.2 Theobroma umbraticum | reverse complement strand
CTAGGCTTAAAGCTTTATATCTTATATGTGCTAGATTTCAAAACGAGCACTCCGCTCAGCTTTTTTTTGCTGCTTGTTCGGTCCTTAAAGAGCTGCTTTTAGACAAATGCTCTTGGAATAAAGTCAATGGCGTCACTATCTCTATTCACACTCTGCGTACATTAACTATTTACCATCATACAGCTTCTAATTATTTTCTAAAATTTCATTTTTTCTCAAGTCTTAAATTTTTTAAGTTGTGGAGTGATTCGCCATTTGAAATTGATTTTTGTAACCTATCTTGTGCACACGCTCATATTGAGATTGTGCCCTGGAGACCTTTGTACAAACAGGTTCAGCTTGCTCACTGCACACTTAAGTTATTGAAAAGTGTTTGTCTCAACGTCAATTTTCTTAGACTATCACATGGCACTCTTCAGGTATTACCAACTTGTCAATTTCCATCTTTGACTACTTTTAGAAGATCTTCTACTTAAATTCTTTCATTCCTTGTGTTCCAAGACCATCTCTTGTGCAGAAAATTTTGATGCTGATCATGTTCCTCTATGTTTCGCTTTAACCCATTTGAAAGTGAGCGAAGGGGATTGTGATTTTAGTGCAGCTGCGTTGCTGCACATTATTGAAAAGTCAGCTCATCTACAGTCTCTAGACCTTCCTGACGTAGGTTTCTCTAAATTGAAATCTTTGCATAATCTGCTACTTATTGCTGTGATTTTATGAGATTGCTGACTTGTTTTTCTGTCACAAATGATTCTTGGTTTGTTTTAGGGACTTAAACTACGCATTCTCAAGGAAGAGGAAATTCATCTTCTGCAGAATGTTGTACCCCGCTGTTTGACATATTATTTGAAAACTTTTAGACTCTCAGGTTTTAGGGGAAGTGTGGAAGAGGTTAGTTTCTTAGAATACATACTCAAGAATGCTAGTGTTTTGGAGCAATTTTCAGTCCATCGCTCAAAAGACTTGAAGGGGAAGAGGGGATAAGATGCGAGTTGAGGTAGCCAGCTCAACGGGTTCCCCAACTTAATAAATATTTGAACTTTCATTTAAATATGTAATTTTGATATGAAAGGTAAGATTAAACAGAGTTTACGTTTATTTTGTTGATTCTAAAATTAATTTTTATGTTATTATTATTATTATTAAGATTTTGATTGACAGTAGGATTAATATCCTCTGTGAGTGTTATATATTAGTTATGAGACTTGACCAATTGTTTTATGCAATAACTTGATTTTAACATATAATCTCTTATGAATTTTTTTTTATAAATGGTGGCGGTTATCGTTTTTTAATTTTAATTTTTTTTATTATATATATATAATTTGAGATATATATATATATATATATATATATATATATATATATATATACACACTATAACTAATCTTATAATTGTACTTTAATCACCATTCATTGTCTATAGAAACATCCAGCTAAACATCACCCGGTCAATCTAAATACATACACCTGTAATTTTTTCTATAAAGTATTCGATGTATGTATATAAAAGATGTGAAACCATTATTAAAATTATGAAGCCTTTTGGCTGATAAAGGTTTATCAAACATATTGAGGATATTTGTTTGTTAGTTTTTACTTAAAATTAAGAATAAAAATTAAGATAAATGAATTCAATTTTAATTTATACTTACAATTAATTAAGAATTAACAAACACACTTATTTTATTCTTCCTATCAAAGCAACTTTTAATGATAAATAAAATAAATTCACAAATAATCAATTAATATAGCAAAAAGGACAAATTTCGAGAGTTTGTCCCTGAAATCATGGCAGCATGGTAAAGACTCAAGAGAATTTAATTCATTGTAATTAAACCCAAGCTTTAATTATATGCTATTGTTGTCTGTGTTATCTCACTAGTTAAAAGTATAAACCATAGGCTTAAATTGGAAATTGATTGAGCCAGTTTCCATCCCAACTCTCAATATTTTATTTTGCATAAAAACAAGCTCGACAAAGAAAAACTTATAAGCCAAATAGGTCATCAATCGAAAATTAATTTTAGATACTGAAATTGTTAATTAACACTTAATTTACATTAAAGTTTAATTATCTCTCTTGCTCTCTACCTTTCAAAAAGAGTTAGCAACTAGAATGGCTTGCCTGCACCGAGCCTTGGCCTTCTCAAGTCTCTCACCCAGAGTTTCTTCCTTCACTGCAGCTTTCACCATAGCCAAATCCATTTCCATCAATCTCAAAACCCTGAACAACTCCGTCACCATTCTCTCTTCCACCTTCCCTTCATCCCTCAACACTTCTGCTTCTTCCCTTGCTCTCTCTGCCACAAGTTCTCCAGCCTTAGCCAACAGCTCAGTGGAACCAAATTCTCTCCCCATTAACCCTTCCAACTTCTCCAAGAAGTCCATTATCACATACCCTTTTGGCATCTCTAAGTTAATCTCCTTGGTTCTCTTCCAACCAACCTCGAAATTTGGTGGTTCTGGCTTTCCAATGTCTGGTCTCGGTTTTCTCTCCCGGATTATCTCTGATCTTCTCCGTTTCTCGATGGGGAAACTGTCTGGACTTATGGTGGTATCATGAGAGATTGGAGATGGAAAATCTGGCTGATGAGGAGCCGAATTTGCCTCTGCAGAAGTGCATTTGATGGTGAAATGTAGTGGTTTTACTGTGCTATGGATTGGGAGGTTGGATAGATGAAGATGGTGTGGGGGAGAAAGGAAGTGAAGGAGAGTGGAGGCCATGGCAGTTTGGAAACCAAAGTGAATGGATGAAGATAAGGCCTGGACCATTTCTGCTATTTGTCCTTTTGTTAGACTGCTATTTGCTGGAAGAATAGGACATTGCCAAAAAATCCATGGGGTATACATAGGAACTTAAAAGATACATTTTTATAGTTAGCATTAATAATAATAATAATAATATTATTATTATTAAATTTTATATTTGATGTATTATTAATGTATAGTATTTATATGTTATTATTTATTGGATTATAAACTATTTATTAAATTATTATTAATAAATAATAACTAATATAATAAATATGTATTAATTTTATAAACTCAACTTATAAAATTATAATTTATATGTCACTAATCTATATTTTTAATCTAAAAGACAAATTTATTAAATAAAAAAACTCTTATAAATTTAAAATCTAAGATTAATTTTTTTATAATTTAAGAAAAAAATTTGTCTTATTTCGAAATAAATTTATCTCCATCTTAACATTTTTTATAAAAATTTTCATGTCATATAAAAATTGGATAAACTCTAATAACACTTATTAGAAAGACCTTGTCTTATAAACCTAAATACATATTTCATCTTTTTAGTAATGCGAGATACTTGACATACTGTATATAATAGAGCTAAGATAATAATTTTAAGAAAAAATCTATAAAAATAAAAGTCACAATAAAAATTATATTTATTTTGTTTTTTTTTTTAAATTAAAGAGTAAAACAAAAATTCACAAGTGAAAACGGAGAAACTTATTCAAAGCGAGCTCTCCCGTAAGTTGGAACTGAAATCTCTTGATTTTGTCTGGTCGGGAGCCAACAAGTTTTCAAAGCAAAAATGGCGAAGACGCCCATAGGGCTAGAACCAGTGGTGGGATCTCTAACACCGTCAAAGAAAAGAGAATACAGAGTCACCAACCGTCTCCAAGAAGGCAAACGCCCCCTCTACGCCGTCGTTTTCAACTTCATCGACTGCCGTTACTTCAACGTTTTTGCTACCGTCGGTGGTAACCGGGTAATTTTTGTTTGTTGCCCTTCGTTCTGGGAATTGATGGGTTTCTTTTAGTTTCAATTTGCTAAGCAGGAGACACCTTCTTTGCCCTGTTTTTGGGAATATTAGCCAATTAATGACTTCAATCTTTCTGAATGAGCGCCGCGCCCTATGTTCTGCTTTTATGAATGCAAATGCTTGAAAATTCGAGACCCTTTTGATCTTTTGTTCTTTCTTTTTTTGAAGTTTTTTTCTTCAGTCTTTATTTTAGTTTGGATGCTTATTTTGATTAGAAAATGTGCAGTCTTTACCAGTTTTGTTTGTTTTTCTCCCACCTTCATGCATCCATTGAAATGATGTTACTGAATGTTGATATGCCCTTATGTTTGCAGATGTTAATATACCCTTATGTTTACAGGTGACAGTATACCAATGCCTTGAAGGCGGTGTTATAGCTGTTTTACAGTCTTATGTAGATGAAGATGTAAGAAACAACACTCTATATTGCAATTTTTTTCCTTTAAACATGTCTTTTTGCACCATTGCATCATTCCATGTGCTTTGTAGATCAGAAGGATGAGTCTTTCTACACAATAAGTTGGGCATGCAACATTGATGGTACTCCGTTTGTGGTGGCCGGAGGTATTAATGGCATAATCCGTGTAATTGATGCAAGTAATGAGAAAATACACAAGGTATCATCTTTAGAAAATCAGAGCTGCTATTTGGATGTCCATTCATTGCTGTTAAAAAATGATAGTGTAACTCATATATCGTTTTTTCATTCCATTGCATGCATGTGTATCTGCAGAGTTTTGTTGGCCATGGTGACTCGATCAATGAAATCAGGACTCAGCCATTGAAGCCATCACTTATAGTGTCTGCAAGTAAAGTAAGGATCAATACATATGCTTGATAACTGTTTGCTTTATCAAATGTCTAAATTTTGAAATTGGGCAGGATGAATCAGTTCGGCTGTGGAATGTTCATACTGGAATATGCATTCTGATATTTGCTGGAGCTGGGGGTCACCGCAATGAAGTTTTGAGTGTGGTAGGTAAAGACAATATTGAGTTATGCTATGCTGTCTTTCCCTTGGAGAATTGTACCATGTCCTTTAATGTTTGGTTTGTTTTCTTTTTTCATATTTCTTACCAACATAAACAGACGGTTATGATTGTTATTGTAGGATTTCCATCCTTCAGATATTCATCGCATTGCAAGTTGTGGCATGGACAACACTGTTAAGATTTGGTCAATGAAAGGTATGACACTCATCATCATGAGTGGTTGTTGCCCTTTTTGGTGGCAACAATCCAATTTATCTGTTGTAATTGGAACGTTAAGCGAACATCAATTTAGACATTTACTCCTTTATATCCTTTTCTTAACCTTTCTTCAGAATTCTGGACTTATGTTGAGAAATCATTCACATGGACGGATCTTCCTTCAAAATTCCCCACAAAATATGTACAGTTCCCTGTGAGTAGCTTCTTCTTCTTCTATGTAAAAATATGACTGTTGTTCTAAGATTTTAATGGTTATATCTATTATTTTCAGATTTTCTTAGCTTCAGTTCATTCAAACTATGTGGACTGTAGTCGGTGGCTTGGTGATTTCATCCTGTCAAAGGTAAATTATTGGCTCTATCCACTGTTATATCATCTTTGATAGAAAGCTCAAATTTGATTTGATAAGCATTGCCACATTGTTTTGTTGCTTTCTCAGCATAGTAACTTGAGCTATTTTGTGAAGAATCTTTGCACATCCTTTTAGGACGTCTCTAGCCCAAGTAGTATAAACTTCTGGCAGCTTTCTGATGCCTTGCTTTAATTCAATGCTTGTTAATGTTATGTCTGCCGCTTTTTCTGACGTTTGTTTTGGTACGGGACATTGGGATCAAAAATGGAAAACACTTCTTTTGCATGTAACTTCAACCGAAAGATCATTTTCTAAATGGCATTTCTTTTCAGAAATCAGGTTACATTGTTAGAGATACAACAGATGGGAACTTTCTTTCTCAAGTTAGGACTTCTATGGTTTACTTGAAAAAGTTTTAGTTGCAGCGTACTGGGAAACTTTTCCTTGACCTTGTTATCATACACCTTTCATGTAGGCTGCTCTGGCATAAGCTGGAATTCTGTATTTCTCTTGTGGTTATATAAGTTACTGTGTGGTGTAATTGCAGAGTGTTGACAATGAAATAGTGCTATGGGAACCAAAAATGAAGGAGCAATCTCCAGGAGAGGTTTGAACTTTCTCAGTTCTCTTGTAAAGCCCTCTATTCCCGTTCATTTTTCTTGTTATATATATATATATATCTTTCCTATAGCCCTCAACTTTTGCTGCAATGACAAATTTTGTGATGTTCTTGTTTAGGGTACGGCTGACATCCTCCAAAAATATCCTGTCCCAGAGTGTGACATTTGGTTCATCAAATTCTCTTGTGACTTTCATTACAATGCTGCTGCTATAGGTATATGAAATGCCAAATCCTTTGGAATGTAAACAACATAGTAATAACAGTATAATTGCTTGATGAGTTACAACCATGCTCATTACCTAGCAGATTATTACTTGTGTATTTTCTTGTGATCTCCAAACCAAGTTGTGCATCTTGATAAGCTTAACATTGTTAAAGCTTGTACTCATCTATGAGCTTTGTTGGACTTGGCAGGGAATAGAGAAGGAAAGATTTACGTCTGGGAACTGCAAAGTAGCCCTCCTGTTCTCATTGCCAGGTTTGCTTGATTTGCTCTCAGTGGTGCTAAAAGGAAGTTCCTTATATATCTATTTAATGGTCATTCTTATTTTGTCTCTTCTGTAGGCTATCTCATGCCCAGTCAAAGTCTCCAATAAGACAGACTGCCATGTCTTTTGATGGAAGGTAACTATCATTTGGATTTGTAATGGTGTTTTATGAGTTATGATGTTCGTTATACACCTGGTGAACTGTATATTTTCTTTTGATTGTTGCAGCACCATTCTCAGTTGCTGTGAGGACGGGACAATATGGCGCTGGGATGCTGTCCCAACCAACTAGTTAATCCCAGTAAGTCTGCCAGAAGAATGTTATCGAAGCAGTTTTTTTCTCTGTTCAACTAGTGATTAATAGGAAGATGTTGTCTTGGAGCTAATGCGTTATTCTCATCATGTAACCTGTTGGGAAAAAATGCTTTCTAATGTTCAGGGAGTAAATTAAAGCTGCACGTTATCAGGTTTGCAGCATTTCAAGAATCCCATAAAAGCTTATATGTTTCCAGAACATCGACAGCCATAACTGTAATTTAGAAAAATTCATGGCTCCCTATGAAGATGATAAAAGAGATTTTGACTTTTGGCAAGACAAACATACTCAAAATCTATTGCAATAGACAGAAGAGCTTCCCCTGCATTTTTAACCAATACCAGGATTGCAGATCCTGGCGAGCCAATGCTCGTGCCTCTTTCTGAGTGTTTGTTCTTGACAGCGCCATGCAGAGGGGTATTACCATACATGTCTCTTGTCCTGGCAATTTATATGTCACCGAAAGTCTTTGACAGAATCAATGAAACTATTAACAATGTTTCATGACCAGCCCTGGTAGTAATATGGACCAGGGTTTCACCCTTTTTGGTTGGTGCTAAGAACAAGGGAAGGCTTCCGTTTGATTATCCCTTCTCCCAAGTTGGTGTCTCCAAATCATGTAGCTATGGGAAGATATCCGCTACGATAAAAATTAATCAAATGAAAAAAAAAAAAAGACAAATGATTCTTGATTATAGATTTATTTGAAAGTACATGTGTCAATTTATGAATTAAGATAGACAACAATTTTAATTCATTTACTTAATTCATGCTTACTCTATGAAAAACTATTAAAGCAATGAAAGAGAAAAAAATATAAACAAATATGAAAACTTAATAAACAGACAAGATGCCGAGATTCTAAATCGAACCAGACCAGATCAATGGCGTGCTTTCTTTCAAACGGCAAGTGTAGTGGACCTAAGCTTTGGTTCAGTTGGCCACAACATGACCTCTTACACCTCAAGCATAAACATTTAAAAAGAAAATGACTCTGCCTTTCAACCAGTATCTTCATCAACTGAACAATAAACAGAAATGGATTGACTTCAACTATATTCTGTCGATTACTAAGCGAGGTTCGAGAGTAGGAAACACAAGAACTATAGAAGAAAATATGTAAAGAAAGAAAGGAGGAGCACAACCAATCACGCAAACCAATATAGCCAATCATAGTGTCTTCTGCAACCCAACAAATAATTCAGTCACAAATGCCAATGCCAATGCTATAAGTGAGATACAAGTTAAGCCAATGACAAAACATTGAACCTGATTGATATTTTACTTAACAGAAAAAGACTTATTATGAAATATGGTTGATTTATACGTATGAACTGAAAGTATTTTAAAAGAAAATTATTAATTTATTTTCCCAATGTATAAACTTATTAATCTTTAGCTGTGCATGCAATATTTTATAATCTGGATTGACTTTAGTTATCATAAATGAACCTGCAATTATAAATATAGATATAATTGTTAATTCGGGTTTTTTCCCTTCTTACCAAGAGACAATTTTTTTTAAAGGTACTATGAGACAATTATTTTGTTTAATTAGTTAAATGTGAATGCTTAATTGCATTGTTTTTTAGTTTAAAAGACTTCATGTTTATGGTATGGTCTTTATTTAATGTTAATTAATATGACAAGACTTATCATATTCCATACATAGTTTGTTTTACTAGCGATATTAAAATATTGTCATATAATTTTGATTTATCACATTAATTTATTAATTTTTAAATGCAGTTGGAATTAAGTATTAGCTGTCTGATCAGAACTTGTGTATGAGTTTCCATGAAGCAGGAAGCAACAAAATCCGAAGTTGATATATCATGTTGGATCTGAGATTAAGTATGAACACAGATTTATCAAATTCAAAGAAAGACAATGTATTAATTAAATAATTTTTTTATAAATATTACTTTAATCAATATCAATTAAGCATGGATTAACATTTCCTTATTATGTTTGAGAAAGAAAAAGATAAATAGTGTACAATTATTAGAGAGAGAAGGCTTGATTAATTTCAATAAGTACCGACTAACATTTCTTTATTAAGTTTGGAAAAGAAGTTAAATAGTGGACAATTATTAGGGGAAGAAACCTTCTAAGTAAAGTTGAAAATTGAGTGAAAAGGCTTTTTTTTTTTTTTT
>NW_018397262.1:6956020-6970173 GCF_002168275.2 Theobroma umbraticum | reverse complement strand
GTGAATTTATTGATCTCACAAGCAATTTTGTGATCTTATCGGCTAGAGACTCCCGAAAGCATAATGAACCAGCTCGGGCAAATGTGTAGATACTTTAATACATAAAAATAATATACTATTTGTGAAAAGTAATATTCTTGAAAAACCGGTTATTTTGATTAATGTCGATAAGTATGGATTAACATTTCTCTATTTAAGTTTGAAAAAGAAGATACGTAGTGTACAATTATTAGAGAAGGCATACAATTAAAGTTGAAAATTGAAAGAAAAATTAAATGCATAAATACATTAATACATAAAAATAATACACCATACATGAAAAGTAATACTCTTGCCAAACAATTATTTTGATTAGTGTCGATAAGCACTGATTAACATTGTTCTATTAAGTTTGGGAAAAAAACAGCAATCCAACAAAATAACATTATTCTATATATGAAACAAGCACTCTTTTTTTTTTCATATGTGATTTTTTTTTTAGTAAATCAATGTATAACCTTTGAAGCTCGTTTAAACTTATCTTCAATCATTTAGAACTTCCTTAGTGGTTTTACATAAAATTGTTATGTGTGTCAAGGAGATGATTGTTGCTGCTATTTGTTTCATTTTCAGATTATTTTTACTAGGAAATTGCTAAGTTTCTGTTGTCGTTGCTCCCAAGATAACCAAGGAACACCCTCATAACTCCAACCAGGTACTGGCAAGTTCATTGTCATGGTTGATTTCTTCAACTTGCTGCTTACTAAATATCGTCCTATAACTTCAAAATTATCAGGGAATTTTTGCTGCTGCCGCTATGATCGTGCCGGATTTCCGGGTGGTGAGCTACCTGATGATGCTAGGAAGTTTCTTTCATTGCCTGATCTATTTTGACAGCAGGGTTAAAGAATTTCGGAAACAGAAGCAAAGACTGACATTGGCAAAAGCCCAGCTGCACAAAGATGTTGGAGATGCCAAAGCTCAAAAACGAGGAATCAAGGATGGTGTGGAGACATGGCTAGAAGAAGCCGAGCAGGTCCTGAAAGCAGTGCGCACCCTGGATGATAATATACGAGACCACAATAGGCGTTTAACTTCACGTCTCAATTGGAGCCAGCGGTTCCACTTAAGCAATGACATAGAACAACAGGAACTAAAGATTATCCGCCTTGTACGGAATAGCCACTATGACCGAGTTGTCTTTCGGGCTGCTACTCTTTGGGAGAATGAACTCTTGCCATCAAGTTATTCCATGCCTTCACAATCTTTAAAATCAGCGTTAACTGAGATTGTGAATGCAATGAAGGATGGCACTGAGAGCGTGATCATCGTCTGCGGGCAGAGAGGGGTGGGTAAGACGACCTTGGCCAGAGCAGTGGGTAAAATAGCTAATGAATTTTTGCATCTCAAGGTTGTACGGTTAGCTGTTTCCCAATCTACAACTACTGAAGAAGTTCAAGATACCCTTGCAGCTTTCTTGAAATTAGAATTTCCAAAGCAAACTTAAAAAGAAAGAGCAAAGAGATTGCGGCGTAGATTGAGAAAGGAAGAGAAGATCCTCATAATCCTTGATGATTTTCGCAAGGAACTCAACTTGGTGTCTATGGGAATTCCAAATCAAATTGGGTGCAAAATTCTTCTGACAACAAGTGATACCCAAGTGTGTTCTTCTATGGAAAGACGGAAAGAAATAACACTTGAGGCTCTAAATAATACTGAAGCCTGGGCGTTATTGAAAAAGAACCTAAGTCAAGATATGACTCGTGAAATTAGCCAGGTCGCAATTCGAGTTGCAGAGGAATGCAAACATTCTCCTATTGCAGTTATAACAGTAGGAAGGGCTTTAAGAGGGAAAGTTTTGGATCAATGGAGAAACGCATATGATAGACTTAAATCGAATTTGGTGGAGGACGAAAGTGAAAAAGTTGGTATTGTTCACAGAAGTGTAAAGTTGAGTTATGATCATTTGAAGTATAATGAGACCAAGAAATGCTTCTTATTGTGTTCTTTGTTTCCCAAAAATGATCCCATTGCTCCACCGGACTTGATAAGATACGCATGGGGGCTAGGGATATATCAAGGCATTGATTCAATTGAAGAAGTTAGTGAAAAAGTTAATGGGGCCATCGAAGATCTCAAAGATTCTTTTTTGCTGTTAAAG
This sequence comes from Theobroma umbraticum, assembly GCF_002168275.2. Classification (NCBI taxonomy): domain Eukaryota; kingdom Viridiplantae; phylum Streptophyta; class Magnoliopsida; order Malvales; family Malvaceae; genus Theobroma; species Theobroma umbraticum. Next base: position 6,968,033 of record NW_018397262.1, on the reverse strand, counting down.
CATGGGAAAGCACACGTTCAAATGCAAAATGTGGTTCGTGAGGCTGCTTTGTGGTTAGCATCCAAAGAGGAGAGTTTCCTTAGGATAAAACATGTGGTCGGCTTGTGGGAAACGCCAAAGAATGAAGACCTTAAGTCCTGTGCAGCAATCTCTTATGTGGCTAGCAAGCCAGGGGAACTTCTTGACGAAGAATTCCGAAGTGAAAAGCTTCAAATTCTGTATCTTGGTGGGAATGGTTGCAAGACAATATCCAATGAATTTTTGCAACATTTGAAAGCACTAAAAGTTCTTGCTCTTCATCATGGTGTTTTGTCACCAAATGCTCTTCAGAACTTGACAAACCTTCGAGCTCTACACTTGGAGTATTGCAGATTCAATGGCCTACCATCACTAGAAAATCTGAAGGAATTGGAGATTCTCAGCTTTCGAGGTTCTGATATCAGTGAATTGACAGATGACATTGGAAAATTAGATAATCTAAGATTGCTGGATCTGTTTGATTGCCAAAAGCTGCATAGAATTCCTCTAAAGTTGATACAGAAGTTATCCGGATTAGAGGAGCTATATTTTAGTGGCCTGAGTTTTGAAAGATGGTGGTCTGAAGAGAAGATCAGTGCAGAGGGAAGCAGTCCTACCCCACCAGAGATCGTTTCACCTTCCATTTTGCCAACTCAAATATTTAAATATCCGAAAATAGATGAATGGTTTGACAAAAAATCAAGAGCCTTGAAGGTTTCGGTATTCTTACAAAATCAATCCAAGGAGTGGGATGACAATGTGCAACGTCTTGCTCGGGATTGGATTCTTTGTTACAAAAATCATGTTTTTCCAAACCTGGTTCAAAGTGTAAAGAAGGTCAGAGTTACATGTTGTAATAGGTTGCAAGCAGTATTTCAGGATGGCTCCATTCTTCACGGTATGGATGATAACTCTCAGGCGCTGCTCTCAGATTTAACATCCTTGGAGCTAGAAGAATTACCTAAGCTAAGCCGGATCTGGTGCGGGCAAACCAATAATGTAAGCCTCCAAAATCTGCGCACTGTGAAGCTAAAGGATTGCCAACGTCTGAAATATCTCTTCTCAACGTCCATTGCGCAAAGGCTGAACCAACTGGAAACACTTGAGATATACGGTTGTAATATGTTGAAGCAAATAATTGCTGAAACGAGAGATGATCTTAATGTGGATGTCAATGAAATCATACATCCGGCCCTCCTCCATCCTCTATGCTTGCCAAGATTAACAACTCTCCAGATTACTGGTTGTCTTGCATTGGAATACGTTTTCCAAATCACAACAGGTCAAATCCTTCAGAAGCTTACACTGCTCGAAATAAGCAGTTGCCTTCAATTAGCACAAGTGTTCAGCTTTCAAGATGCAGCGGAAGGAGAGGAGATCGAGGTACCTCAGTTAAAAAACTTAGCACTCAAAGACTTAATAAACTTGAAGACCTTTTGTTCAGAAAACCGTTCTATCAAGTTTCCGTCATTGAAACAGTTCGAAGTGGGAGCTTGTCACCAATTCAGTAATGATGTCATGTCTGAAGTGATAAAGCATGGTCGATTAGAGGTACTTATATTTGTCTTCCGATTTTTTGTAGATACAATAATTTAGGAAAGGAGAATCTAAAATTGAGATTTAACCTGATGGATGATATAAAGTTATAAGTATGTGCGTCCCTTACAGGAATTTTGCCTCTTCAATATGGGAAATCAATTTTGTGGAGAGATCTTTGAGCTTCCTTGTGGATACATCTTATCAAGTCTGAAGAAAGTGACATTGAAAGAGATATATGAGCTGCCAGTTATATGGAAAGAGACCACCCAAATTGTCACCCTTCAAAATCTTACTCGTTTGGAAGTGGTTAAGTGCAATAGACTGAGAACTATATTCTCACTATTACATGCTCGAAATCTGCTGCAGTTAAGCCATCTAGTTGTACAAGGATGCGAGGACTTGGAGCAGATCGTTGCCCGGGATCAGATTTCATCATCATTATCGTCTCGTCTCAAACCTGTATACTTCCCTAACCTTAACGAAATATCGATCGAAGATTGCAACAACCTGAAGAGTCTCTTTCCTTTTCGAGTCGCCCACTTTCCAAAGCTCAGAACGTTCAGAGTCAAAAGGGCATCCGGATTAAAACATATCTTTAGACATGAGAGTGAAGCCAAAGTCAAAAGTGGAGAGGAGAGAGTGCTTTGGTTCCCTGAATTGGAAGTACTGCACCTTGAAAAGCTACCGGACCTCGTCACCATCGTTCCGGTGTGTTATGAATGCGTATTCCCAGCTTTGGAATCGTTAGAGATAAAAGAATGTGCCGCCCAGGTTACAAGTTTCAGTTATTTTGATTCAGAGCCTACTATTGTCTACGCCAAAACCGAAGTAAGATTATAATTCTGCACCCTACACTCAAATTGAAAGGACTTGTTTTGCTTCAATTTGATGATAAGAAAAGCCACTTTTATGGCACATATATAACAAGTCTTCATCATGGAAAGATTTGCATACGATATATTAAAACATCAGAACTTTTAATTTTTCCCACCTTTTTCAATATTTAAGGCTTTAACTTGTTCTGCTGCAGGAAACTTCGTTGCCCAAAAAAGAGAATTACCCTAAGTTGAGAAGGTTTGATACAGTTAAAAAATTACAGACCAACAACGACAGAGATATAGTTTGGTCGCCAGGGATGAAAATTGACCGAAACAAGCTATCCTAGAGCAGTCAGCCAACAGGTAAAAAAATGACGACGGTCCTGTTTACTACTAGTTTTCTTCAGTACTATGCTATATATTGTGCTACTCCCTAGCAATCTCTGCTGTTAAATGATAGGGGGTTGATAATGCTCTTCATGATCAGTTAGGATATTTCTCTAGTTGTTGAACCTGCAAAATCAGCTCGCTTTGCATTTCTTTTTTGAACATCAATCTGTATTTCGTTTCATTTCAGAAAGGAGTTCCCAATGAACAACAAAAGGAAAGGCAGAAGCTAAGGAGAAATAAGCTCAAATCTTCCCAAACTCGGCCTGGTTACAAAAAAACCAGAAACCATCAACCTGTCACATCAATAGAAAAACAAGATGAACCTCAAAACACAATTATCCTGCAAATCTTGATTTGCATTTTAATCAGTGGGTGCCAGTTTGATGGAGTAGTTTCCAAGGGAAAGGATTTTGATCTGGTTCACATATGTACATTTCTATGACTTGGAAACTTGCTCTGCTGCAGCTGTCAATCGAAAGGATCTTTGCTTTCAACTCTACTTTGTTAGAATAATCAAGTGAAACGATCACTGCATTCAGCTTTTGCTTCACTTTGTCGTGGAAAATTGACGTGCTTAGCACCGGAGGATATCAGGATTTGTTTGTTCGGTGGACCTTTCCTTCCAGCTTGACTTTGATTTCAGTCTGTTAGGCTATGAAATCTTTGGCGGATGGAGATATCAAGTGAAAGGATCTTCGCTTTCAGCTTTACATGATCACGGTAAATCGGCTTGCTGGGCATTTCAATGAGTTTTTGTCTCATGAAATCATCAAGCAAAAGGAATTTTAGCTTCAGAATTTACAGAAAATTGATGGTTCTTTGCATTTTTCAGTGTTTATTAATTACTACAATTTCCTTTGCTCGAAATAGGGGTACTCTACCCATTTGTTTGCAATTGAAGAATAAACTTTTTATTATGTTTAATTAATCAAAATTTTAACATAATCTTCTTGTAATCTGCCCTTAATTACAAGTAACATTTATCGTGTAATCAAAATATTTGATGAATGTTTTTTACTTAAATATCTTGACAAAAACATAAAAGAGTTATAGTTTTAGTCGATATGTAATTTAAAATTAAAATAAGAAAAAAATAAAAAAAAATTAACATTTAAAGGAACTTCAAATTAGATTAAATAAAGAACTAAATCATTTAGAAATAAAAAAATAACTTATTGAGGTTGATATCAAATCAAATACACTTAAAACAACAAATTAGAATGGGTAATAATAAAAAAAAAGAAAAAACTTATTAATTAAGTTGTACTTGTATAATCAAAGATATTGTATTTAAAGTCTTGACCGTAAAAATCCAATAATTACCATTTATATTATGTATTTAATTTTAGGGTAGATTATAGTGAGACTATTAATAAATTAAATCACCAAAATAGTTTCTTTTTGTGTTTCTTTTATCTTCTTACTTTCTTCTTTTGTTTCTTTATAATCTACTAGTACTACTGATTTTTTTGAAAATTTTGAGATTGATAAGGGAGGAAATGGAAAAATAGTAAAGCAATTGATAAGGGAGGAAATGGGAAAATAGTAAAGCAATGAAAGAGAACCAAAAATACAAACAACTATAAAAACTTAGAAAAATACAAACATGACGCTGGACTCAAGCTAGACTATCGATTGTGAGCTTTCTTTCAAACGGCAGATACAGTGAAGTCTTGGTTCGGTTTGTAACAACATGAACTCTTACGCCTCGAGCATAAACATTTAAAAATCTGACTTTCAAAAAATATCTTCATCAATCGAACAGTAAATAGAAATGGGTTGTCTTCAATTATATTTTGTCGGTTACTGAGAGAGGTTCGCGACTTGGAAATACGTTCGAACAGAAGAAGATATATAGGAGAATATATGTAAAGCAAGAAGGGAGGAGCACAACCAATCACACAAACCAATATAGCCAGCCACAGCGTCTTCTGTAACACAACAAATAATCCAGTCACAAATGCTAGTGTCATTGCTATAAGTGAGATCCAAGTTAAACCAATGGCAAAAGGAAGGGTATCCAAGAATGATTCAGTGTCCCGACGAGAATTTGACCAAAATACAATAACTGCAGCAGTAATAGATGAAGTCATGGCAATGGCATCAGAGAGAACAAATGCCCGGAAAGCTGATTTACTAATTAACATTGCCAAGCCCTTATCCGGACCATCACTCTTAAAACCTCCAGGGATGGTAAAAGCCGCTGTAAACGTAAATGTAGCTATAAGGGTTGACATTACTGAGATTATTTGACCCATTTCTCTGATCTTTTTATCATCGCTCTTTGGCTTTTCTACTTTTGCATCAATTTTATCATCGCTCTTTGGCTTTTCTACGTTTGCATCAATTAATCGTGTATTTTCAGGAAAATCTTCAAGATTAATAACTTTCTGTTTATAAGCACTCTTTAATGCTTTCAAGGTTAAATGCTGCAAGGAACAAAAACATGACAATAAGTAATATTAGTAAAATACATTTCTAAGATTCTGGTAAAAATATGGAGTGAACCAAACTTGAAACTTGATCAGATTATTTCATGGAATGAACTTCATTTTGTGAATTATTGAAACATACTACAATAAAAAGTTAATAGACTTCAAAAAATCAAGTTGCATACCTTCTGCAGTTCCATTCCACGGTCATCAGGCAATGTAGCAATCGCTAAAGCAGTATTACCAGAGTTGTTAATTGACCTGATTTCCACCTTTGGATTCTTGGAGAGAACATCCACCACATCGCTGTGGTAGTTACTGACCGCCAGATGCAAGGGGGTGTTTCCAGCTACGTCAGGAGAGTTGATCAAATCTTCCATTTCAGGTAGCTCCAGAATATATAACACCGCATCCATATTTCCATGCTTGGCTGCAATATGAAGAATATTTTGCTGCATGTCGTCAACTATCTCAATTGTGTCTGGGCAAGGCTCTAGCAATCCTTCCATAAGACGTACTTGCCCAGTCGCTGCTGCCAAGTGAAGAGGTGTTTGATCATTTTTGTCTTTTTCGTATGCAATCAAAGGATGTTGCTTGATTAACTCCTGCACCATTTTTTGATGACCCAAGGCTGCAGCATAGTGAAGGGGAGTCCTTTTACTTTCATCTGGCACTCCAACGAGATCTTTTTTCTTATGTATGATGGTACGCATGATATCTGAATTTTAAAGCAAAAAAAAAAAAAAGTTGGGTTAATTTTATTTCTTATAGTGGAGTGGAGAAAGGTACTAAAACGTAAATCTTTCAGGAGCTTACCAAAATCTTGCCTCATGACAGCACAATGCAAAGGTGTTTGGCCTTTGTTTCCACGGTAATCAAGCGTAGAATCATTCAAATCTATGATTGTTTGCGCTATATCAGTCAACCTCATATCAATGGCAATGGAAAGTGGGGATTCGCCTGCATCATTAATCCAGAGTAACGATTCCGAATCTTTTTGTGCCAATGCATTTATTACCTTACGTTGTCCATTCCTGACAGCACCATGTAAAGGCGTATTACCAAATTTATCTCTGATACTCCCGATGTGTATCCCTGGATATTTCTCCACTGAATTGATGAAAACTTCAACGACATCATGTTCTCCAGCCCTCGCTGCGACATGCACCGGCGTCTCCCCTTTGTCATTGCTCTTAAAGGCAAGAGAAGGACGCTGATTGATGATCTTTTCTACCAAAAGCTTATACCCGAACCTTGCAGCCACGTGAAGGATCGTGTTTCCTTCTGGGGTTGTTCCATCAAGCACGTTCGCCTCAAGTGTTGGTAACTTCCCTGACCTTACTTCTTTGAGAACATCTGGATCCATGCGCACATTCATTGTTAATAACTTGATTCTAATTAACAAAGCTTTCAAGTTATTGCAAGTTCCTTTGCCAAATATTTTGAATGAGTTGAATCTGATCCAAAGAAAGTGCAGCAAGGTCTGATGCAAAGAAAGTGTGTGAACTAAAACATTGAATCTGATTAATATTTATCCAACATAAAAAGACTTAATTATGACATATCGTTGACTTAAATGTATGAACTGAATGTATTTTAAATGAAAATGATTCATTGAACAAAATTACTAATTTATTTTCCCAAGGTCTCATTAGCTGTATCAAACATATTGCATTCTTCTATTAACAAAAAATATTAAAAAAATAAGTAAACATAATAATGTTTAGGTGTGCATCCAATATTTAATATTTGGGATTGACTTTAATTAGGGCTCTTTTCCCTTCTTTCTATGAGACAATTTGTTTAATTAGTTAAATGTGAATGCTTACTGGCATCTTATTTTTTTTTAGCTTAAAAGACTTCATGTTTATGGTTTGGTCTTTGTTTAATGTTAATTAATATAAAAAGACTACCATGACCCGTACAATATAAAAAGAAAGAACATATGAATCTAAGTATTTGTATGTAGTCCGCTAAACTTCAATAAAAAAACACACAATCCCTGAAAGCCTACAAAGACAGACAGCTAAGTAAGCCCTAGTTTCTCTTTAATTAAGTGTTGTTGGTACATCAAGACAACGGTTTAATGCAATCGGACAATTAATTATTACAGAGAGAAGACCTACAATTAAAGTTGAAAATTGAGAGTAAGTTAAAATGCGTAGATCGATACATTAATTATACATATAAGTAATAAACCATACATTAATGAACTTGGCCATCGAGCATCCATTGTACCTCTATGTCTCCTCACATTTCGTAGGTATCAAACTTGTCATGTTATCAAATCTGATTCTATTATTGTTATTTCTCATATGCATAATATTGATTAGAGATTGTGGGATAAATGAAATATTTTTAACGAGATAGACTCTCTTAGGCTATCACTGGGATAAGTGTCCTTAGTGCACACCTTATGGAAAATGAATTCAATTAGGGATGCACTTACCAACTATATATGGAGTTGACAGAGAATTCATGTTTTCAGCATGGCGGTAATTACCATTTATTTTCATGTTCTATGGCTTTGCGTTAATGTTACCTAGCTTAGCCTTACATGTGGGATAGTCGTATTGTCAGTTTCTATGTAATATAGCTAGTCACCTTGTATGCTAGTTGATGCTTTGGCACTCTCTGGCATTTGTAATCTTTTTGGAAAGCTTCTATTGATCTTCACTGCTTATTACAATGTATTAGTGGAATCTCGTTTTTAACAGAGTAAAGAAAAAAAAATAATATTCTTGAAAAACCGATTGTTTTGACTAACGTCAATAACTATCGAACTGTTTGTTTGGTCTGATTTTTTTTTCAATTTATCTATTTCTTAAAAATAGAAGTTAAGCCGAACAAGATTTTGAGAAGTTTTTAAATAAAATAATAATTTTTTAAAAAAACAAAATTAAGAAAAGCTCCAAAAATGAGCTTTTTCTTCTTTTCTTTATCAAAAAAAAGTTAGCATTTTAAAAATTTTTTTTGCTCCAAAAATATTTTCATTTATTAAAAATAATCTCAATATTATTTTTTAAAAAACCACCTATTTGTCTCAATCAATATAGGTTTTTGAAGGTGTTTTGAACTTTATTTTTTGAGAGGGGATCATATACTAACCATTGAACTAAATTCTCGAGTGCCTCAATCGAAACAGCTTATAAAAGTAAATTTATTAAACAGTTTTAGCTTAATTTTAAAAAATATTATTTTTTATAAAGGTTTATAATAATTTTTTTTAAAAAAAACAAAGCAGACCAAATGGACTCTAAGTTTAGAGAAGAAGAAAAATAATGAACAATTATGAGAGAGTACAGATGCAAATTTATGCAAAAATTAAAAGAAGAAAATTGAGAGAATAATAAAATGCGTAAATTCATCCATACATACAAATAATAATTCTTCGTACATAAAAAGCAATACTCTTGAAAAAACGACAGAACTATGATTGTTATGGTTGAATTAATCAAATAGCTATAACCCCCGAAGGACAACGTCCAATTAATTAACTCAAAAGCAATAAATATGGAGTTCCAAGAACACGTTTTAATTCTAATAATTTATCCCCACGGTCAAATTGATCGGCTAGATCTGTATTTATCAGAATAAAAAATAAATAACAATCCTGGATTCAAGGTCCTTTTCATTGTTAATAACTTGCGTCTAATTAACAAAGCCTTTCAAGTTATTACAAGTTCTTTTTGCAGGAAAGACTTCTTATTTTGCCAAATATTTTGAAAGAGATGAATCCGATCCAAAGAAAGTGTATGAAACTAAAGCATTGAATCTGATTCATATTTTATTTAACAGAAAAGGACTTATTATGAAATTAACATGGTTGACTTATATCTATCTATGAACTGAAAGTATATTTTAAAAGAAAATTACTAATTTACTTTCTTAAGGTATAAACATATTAGTATTTAGGTGTGCATGCGATATTTAATATTTTGGATTGATTTTAGTGAGATATATATATATATGTGTGTGTATGTATATATGAATGCATGAACATGCAACTATAAATATAGAAGTCATTGTTAATTACAATTAATTTGTTTAATTTGTTAAATGTGAATGCTTACTTTGATCTTATTTTTTTTTTCAGCTTATAAGAGTTCGTGCTCATGGCCTTGTCTTTGTTAAATGTCAATCAATATAAAAAGACTTCTTGTTAAATGTAGTCAACTGACCTTCGATCTGAAAACCCGCAAAGACTTCTTAGCTTCTCGTTCTTTGTCCTTTTGTTTTGGAGAAGGCAGATAACTAATTATAACGTTTTTTTAATGCATAAAAATTAATACACCATACATGAAATTTATATTACTCTTGAAAAACCGATTATTTTGATTAATGTCAGTAAATATCGGCTTTTCAAAAAAAAAACCTATATATTAACATCTCTCTATTAAGTTTGGAAAATAAGATAAACTGTGGACAATTATTAGAGAGTGAAGATGAAGAAATTGAGAGAATAATCAAATATGTAGATGCATACATGCATACATAAAAATAATGAAGCATCATAGCTAACACACCCACCATAGCTAACACCCGAAGTTCAACTCCATTAAATTAAGCAATATTGGTCCAAAATTACGTTTTAATTCCAATAATTGATCCCCAAGGTCAGATCTGTTGGAATTATAAAAAAAAATAACAATTAGATCTGACTTTGACTTGTTGCAATATTTATTTGATTATATTCCTGATATATTTGCAGTAGTTAGTTCAAGCTAATCTTGGAAGTGTCCCTAGAGTCTTCTATCTTCCTGTCAACATTCATATCATTGATTCTTGAGAGGGGTGGAGACCAGAAAAGATATACATTGCAGCATTGTATCGATACAAGATCTCAAGGTACGCTTCAAGAAATTGCTCATCAGAAATTCTTATTTTCAACGTGACCTTATCGATTTCGTCTTTCATAGTTATTATCTGTTTTGTTTCATTGTTTTTCTTTTGGAGAAAGGAATGGGGATGTTTAGCGTTTAGAAAAAAAATTATATTGACAAGTACTCATTGAGTCGAGGTTAAGAAGAAGATGCTACCGATATCTTCTTGAGTAGCAGACTTCTTTTGAAAATGTACAAGTTTTTGAAAATGTAATAAAACAATGTATAATTGTCTTTAATATATTATATGTCATATGGATAGTAAAACCTTTAAATTTATCATTAGTCATTTAGATAACATATTTACCATATATTTGATTTGTAGAATGAAATAGAGAAGGAATGAAATAAATATTTTGTGACAATAGAATAGGTATGGAATAAAATAAAATAGTAGTTCATCGAAATAGAATACATTTGTAATAATATTAACAAGTTTAATTGATTAGAAAAATATCAAGAATTTATAAGGAATAACAATAAAAGACTACTTTACCCATTAATATAAATAATATATTTTAACATACTATTTGATAAAACTCTTGAAATATTTTAAAAAATATAAACAAGTTTAGTTGGTCTCTTGCAGCTCTCGCCGCAAAACCCTTAGGTGGTTCGCTGATGGCGAGTCGCTTGTTTGGCTTCCTTCTACTTTCTTTTACTCGTTATTTTTGTTATGCTTTGTACTGTATTGCTTTTACTAATGTCATGGAATCAATGTTACTTATAAAAAAAACTATATATATATATATAAAAGAAAAACCCAAAACCATTTTGTGTATGTTAGATGAATAATGAAGTTTAATTTTAATCCTTGCTATGAATTTTCCACAATTATAAGGCTGCCCGGCTGCCAAAAAGACGTTTAAGTCAAACAAGTAAATTCCCCTTGGATTTATAGTTTTTTGCTTTGTAGTTATGCTCTCCCTTTTAATTAGTATGTGGTGGGCTTAGCTGACCTTTGGAGTGCCAATTTGGTGCTTCCCAAAGCCAAATCTAGTCGTTGAAGCACTAATCTGATGCTTCCTTTGACTAGTTCTTGTCACTGGAGCACTAATATGGTGCTTCCTATAACTAGATGGGAATGATTTAGAAAGTAAAAAGAAAAGGTTTTAAGAAAAATGAAAACTAATCAAGTGAAGAAGGGGTGAAAGGAAGATAGAAAGAGGTTTAATAGTGCCAATCGACAGAGGACAATAACAACAATGGCGAAAGACAGACGTTGTTGCCGACAATGATTTACTTTCAAGAGAGGAGCGAGCGGGATGTGAAAGAGAGAGAGAAGAAGAAGAAGAAGAAGAAGAAGAAGAGAAAAGAAGATTTTAGTAGTTATTTGTTACTAATTTTATAAATTGATTATAGATATTCTTATCAAAATATTTCTTGATCTGTTTCTTACCACCTAAACCGAGGAGGAGGTCCAGGATAATGATTCAAGGAGTTTAAAGAATAGGAAATTCCATAGAATAGTCATTCTTTAGAGTATAAAAGCATCCAATATTAAAAGGTATAATATTTTAAAAAAATTTAAATGAGTTCTTATTTATATATATTTTGTTCAATTAAATTTTTATATTTTTATCTTGAATCCAATAAATTTTTATAATTAATATTGACTTAATCAAAATATCATTTATCATTTTATGTTATGTAGAGTCAACGAGATATTTTAATATATCATAATTAATGATGACATGACATGACATACTACTTTGATATAAAAACATGATCATGTAATATTTTTGACTTTTCACATTTATATTATATTAATGTCCTGGGGATATAAAATGATAAGTATTATTTTGATTAATAGTAATTAATTAAGTATTAGTCATTAGAATTTATTTGATTCAAAATAAAAGTATAAAAGTTTGATTGAACGTAAAAAATAAAATAAAAATTTATTTAAATTTTTTTAAATAATTTAAAGACT
>NW_018397262.1:6895572-6955920 GCF_002168275.2 Theobroma umbraticum | reverse complement strand
GAAATTATTGGGAAAGAACCTAAGTCGGAGAATAACTTCTGACATTAGGCAGGTTGCAAGTCAAGTTGCAGAGGAATGCAAGCGTTCGCCTCTTGCAATCATAATACTAGGAAGGGCTCTAAGAGGGAGAGCTTTGGCTGAATGGAGAAAAGCATTTCAAGGACTTAATTCAGAATTGAAAGAGGGAGAAAGCGAAGAAGTTAGAATTGTTTACAGAAGTGTAAAGCTGAGTTATGATCATTTGGAGGATAATGAGACCAAAAAATGCTTCTTATTGTGTTCTTTGTTTCCGAAAAATGATCCCATTGCTCCGCAGGACTTGATAAGATACGCATGGGGGCTAGGGATATGTCAAGGCATTGATTCAATTGAAGAAGTTAGCAAAAAAGTTAATGTGGCAATCAAAAATCTCAAAGATTCCTTTTTGCTGTTAGAGCATGGGAAAGAACACTTTCAAATGCAAAGTGGGGTTTGTGAGGCTGCTTTGCGGGTGATATCCAAAGATGAGAGTTTCCTTATGATAAAAGATGTGGTCAGCTTGTGGGAAACGCCAAGAAGTGAAGACCTTGAGTCCTGTTCAGCAATCTCCTATGTGGCTAGCAAGACAGAAAAGCTTCATGGCGAGGAATTCCGAGGTGAAAAGCTTCAAATTCTGTTTCTTGGCGGGGATGGTTGGAAGGAAATATCCAATGAATTTTTGCAATGGTTGAAAGCACTAAAAGTTTTTTCTCTCCATCATGGTGATTTGTCAGCAGATGCTCTTCAGAACTTGACAAACCTTCGAGCTCTACATTTGGAGCATTGCAAACTGAATGGCCTGTCATCTCTAGGAAAGCTGAAGACACTGGAGATTCTCAGCTTTCGAGGTTCTGGTATCGGTAAATTGCCAGATGAAATTGGAGAATTAGATAATCTGAGATTGCTGGATTTGTTTGATTGTCAAGAGCTGCATAGAATTCCTCTAAACTTGATACGGAAGTTATCCCGACTAGAAGAGCTATATTTCAGGCACCATAGTTTTGAAGTATGGTGGTCTGACGAGAAGCGTGCAGAAGGAAGCAATCCTACCCCATCAAATATCAGGTCACCTTCCAGTTTGGCAATTGATACACTTGAATATCAGAAAAGCATTGATAATTTGTGTGACACAAATTCAAGACCCTCGAAGGTTTCAGTATTCTTACAAGATCAATCCAAGGAGAGGAATCAGACAGTGAGCTATCTTTATCGGGATCATATTGTTTATCACAATAATAATGTTTCTCCATACGTGGCTCAAAGTGTGAAAAAGGTGAGGGTTGAACGTTGTAATATGTTTGGAGCAGTATTTCAGGATGGGTTCATTCTTTGTGGCACTGAAGATAACTCTGATTCGCTGCTCTCAGATCTAACATCCTTGGAGCTAGAAGATTTACCTAATCTAAGATGGATATGGTACGGGAAAGCCAATGATGTAAGCCTCCAAAATCTGAGTACTGTGAAGCTAAAGAATTGCCATCGTCTGAAATATCTCTTCTCAACCTCCATTGCTCAAAGGCTGGAGCAACTGGAAACACTCGAGATACATGGCTGCAATAGGTTGAAGCAAATTATTGCTGATACGAGAGATGATCTTGATGTCAATGAAACAATAAATCCGGCTCTCCTCCGTCCTCTATGCTTGCCAACATTAACAACTCTCAAGGTTACTGGTTGTCCTGCATTGGAATACGTTTTCCAAATCACAACAGGTCAAATCCTTCCAAAGCTTACACTGCTTGAAATAGGCAGTTGCCATGAATTAGCACAAGTCTTCAGCTCTAAAGATGCCGCGGACGGAGAGGACATTGAGGTACCTCAGTTAAAAAGGTTATCACTCAAAGACTTACAAAACTTGAAGATCTTTTGTTCAGAAAATCGTTCTATCAAGTTACCAGCATTGAAACAGATCGAAGTGGAAGCATGCCATCAATTCAGTAATAATGCCATGTGTGAAGTGATAAAGCATGGTCCATTAGAGGTACTTATCCTTGTGTTTGTCTTCTGATTTTTCCTAGATACTATAATTTTGAGAATCTAAGATTCAGATTTAATCTTATAGATGATAACAAGTGATATGTATCCGTGTCGTTTACAGGAAGTTTGCCTCATCAAAGTGGGAAGTCAATTGTGTGGAAAGATCTTTGAACTTCCAGGTGGATACATCCTATCAAGTCTGCTGCAACTGACATTGGAAAAGATAAATGAGCTGCAAGCTATATGGAAAGAGCCCACCCAAATAATCGCCCTTCAAAATCTTACTCATTTGAAAGTGGTCAAGTGCAATAAACTGAAAACTCTATTCTCACTTTTACATGCTCGAAATCTGCTGCAGTTAAGCCATCTACTTGTACAAGAATGCAAGGACTTGGAGCAGATCGTTGCCGGGGATCAGATTTCATCATCATCATCATCATCATCTCGTCTCAAACCTGTATACTTCCCTAACCTTAAGGAAATATCGATTGAAATTTGCAACAACCTGAAAAGTCTCTTCCCTGTTAGTGTCGCCCACCTTCCAAAGCTCGAAACATTAAGAGTTAACAAGGCATCTAAATTGAAACGAATCTTTATACATGAAGGTGAAGCCAAAGTCAAAAGTGAAGGGGAGATAGTGCTTTGCTTCCCTAAATTGGAAGTTTTGCACCTGGAAAAGCTATGGAACCTCCACAGCATCATCCCGTTGGGTTATGAATGCGTATTTCCGGTTTTGAAAGCATTAGCGCTGAAAGAATGTCCTTTGTTGGCTACAAGTTTCAGGAAGGTCGATTCAGAGCCTATTGTCTATGCCAAAACCAAAGTAAGATTATAACTCAGTACCCTACACTCGAATTGACAGGATTTGTTTTGTTTTCCCCTTGTTTCAATATTTAACGTTTTAACTTGTTCTGCTGCAGGAAAATTCGTCAACCAAGGAAGAGAATAATTACTCTAAGTTTAGAAGGTCTGTTACATTTCAAGAATTACCGAACGATTGGTCACCTGGGATGAAAATTGACTGAAACACGCAATCTGAGAGCAGTTAGTTGACAGGTAAAACTATGACTACATTCCTGTTTTACTACTAGTTTTCTTCAGTACTATGCTATTGTGCTACTCCCCAACGATCTTTGCTATATAAATGATAGGTGGTTGATAGTGCTCTTCATAAGCAGTTAGGATACTTGTCTAGTTGTTGAACCTGCAAAATCGGCTTGCTTTGCATTTTAATCAGTGGAGGTCAGTTTGATGGAGTTACCAAGGGAAGGATTTTAATCTGGTTCGCACATAAATGCTTCTTGGACTTGGAAAATTGCTCTGCTTCTTATTTTGGAAAGTATGAATGTTAGTCAGCTGCAGCTGTCAACCGAAACGATCATTGCTTTCAACTCTACTTTGTCAATGAAATTCTGGAATAATCAAGTAGTGAAAGGATCACTGCCTTAAACCTTTGCTTCACTTTGTTGTGGAAAATTGATGTGCTTAGCTCTTCAGGGTGTCAGGATCTTTGCTTTCAGCTTTACATGATCGTGGTAAATCGGCTTGCTTGGCATTTCAATGAGTTCTTCCTCGACAAATCATCAATCAAAAGGATTTCCGGTTTCGGAAATTCCAGAAAATTGATGGTTCTTTTGTATTTTGCTGTATTTATTACTAAAATTTTCTTTGTTCTCAAACTTGCTCAAGTACGGGTACTCTCTACCCATTTGCTTGTATCGAAACTTTAAGTTGAGCCATTGTAATTGTCCGTTCAATTTTACTTTGTTGGTTGAATTTTGTGTGAAGCTTCATTACACTACAAAAGAGACTAGGTAGGAACAGATAGGCACCAATGCTGTCAACAGACTCAAACCCTGTGCATAACATCCAAAACAAATATAGTAGAATGATAAAATTGCATCCAAAAAGGGTAGAGTTTATAAATTTAAAGAGAAATATGAAGAAACAAAAATGACTAGACAGAGATATTATAAAATATTTGGTAGAAATGGTTGTACACTTATATCGATAGCACAATATATTAATATTATTATATCATATAGTGCAAAAATGATAATTTTTTTAATTCAAACAGTTATAAAGAATGATGATTCATTTGTCAATTTAGTTTATTTAACATCTTTGTGCATGAATAGAATATCTTAGTTAATAGTTTAGTGCATCTAAAATCAAAGATTTCTATCATTATTTTTCTTTAGCCACAATTTCTATCATTTGTTAATATTTTGTTTTCTTTTTTGAATTCTACAACTCTACAAGTTTACATCCCTTGCTAGCTTTGACAGATTTGATAACAACCAACCTGGCTTTTTGTATTAGAAAATGTGGACTCCATTCACTCGTATCTTTAGATCTTAGAAAACCTAGAACCCGCAACTTGATTAGAAAATGACCCTATCTCACAAGTCATTATACCTTTTTTTTTTAAAAAAAAAAAGTCATTATAAATTTCTAATATTCCTTTCTCCCCACTAAAAAGTTCTTGTCTTTATAGATAAAGCAATAAATAAGCTTGAGCTGCTCGTGAAACAGATAAAGGTCGAAATTCTTTTCTTATTATTGCTTTTCAATTATTGGTTTTTATTGCTTTTTGAGGGATTTTTATTATTATTTAATAGTCGATGCATGAACTTTTTATTTGAAAAGTAAATTTGAATCTCCCTTTTTTCTAAAAAAAATAGAAATTATTGTGTTTCCTTTCTAAAGGAAGGGGAATAGTAGATTCTCCCCTGACATTTAGAAAAGTGAGTTTGGATCATATGCCTCTACACACATAAGAACCAGGCATACTAGCTCAAAATCATGGGATCAAAGGAACATAAACTGGACAAAACATCCCAGCAATCAAACAACTAGCCCATCAGGGTTAGAAAAAACTATCCTAGCAAAAAAAAGGAAATCTATGAAAGTCCCTTCCCCTTTACAGCTATACAAAACAGTTGCCCATTCTGTTTTATTGCTCCATTAAGAAGAGCTTTACCTTAAAATTGCCTTCCTCCCACCCTTCGGCCACCTCACAGCTCTCCCTCCAAGTTATTAGTTTCTTTGGCTTCACAGTCTGGTAGATTCCGACTCTGTTGTAAACTCCCTCATTACCTCCATTGTCTCATTTTCGCAGTAGTTAATAAGATTTGTTACTCTGCCAATGCCATCCTTAGCTAACCGATCAGCCATATCTATATATATATATATATTGATAAGCTGCTTTTCATTAATATTAAAATGAGCTGTACAAGGTTAGAAGCGAGACAAAAAGAAGCTTCATAACCAAGACAAGAAAAAGAGGAAGCAATCTGCTTCCATCAGCTTAGCCACAAGCGAGCAAACATCTATACAAAATTTCATCATACAAAAGCAACAAGGACATAAGTTTGTCAGAATTCATTACATGCAAAAGAAGCTTAAAGGCATAGAAAATTAAGAGGCCAAAATCTCGGTGCATAGAGTAAATGGTGCAGACCGGTAGAACTTGACATCTGCAAGAAATTCTTTTCCACATCCTGTTCCTGAGATCAAAGTCAGAGACCAGCAACAGCATAGCAGCGGGCAACTATCATGCAAAAAACAAAAAATGAAATTCAACAACATCATAAAAGGACAGCAAAGGAAAAGGACTATCAGATTGTGAGAGATCAAATCTCCAATGAGCTAACCGCTGTTTCATTCATGTTAAGGACTTGAAGCTCCAGCCTGGAATTATTGCTGTTGGTTTGCATCAATTGCAGAGCTTCACTATTAATCCAAAGAAGATCCTGGGGTCTTTGCACACCATTTTTAGCTAAGCTATCTTCAATTCGAATATCTTGCCAATTTTGGACCATTTCCAATATCTTGATAATTCGAATGATAGACTTAGTCACCAGGGCACGTCGTGAGGGTTTTTGAGCCATTTGACCACATTAGAAGAGTCACATTCAATGATCAACGAATGAGTAGCACACCAAGCCGAAGCAGCAAGCAATAAGATGGCCTCCTTAACAGCCATTAATTCTGCCATATTAGAGTCTATGACTCCTATGGACTTTGAGAAAAAGAATGAGTGAGTCTCTATTATCCTCTCGCAAGATACCACCAACCCCCAAATCGCCTAGGTTACCCCGCAAGGTGCCATCCGTATTAAATTTAAGAAATCCAGACTATGATTTCACCCATGCTTCCTGTTTTTTAATCTTCTTTTTTAGTTTGGGGTTAAGGCCCTCATTTGGGAATCTAATCAAGTCACCAACTGACATATTAAGGTTTGGCCACCTTGCGTTGAGCCACCATGCAACTCTAACCTTAATAAGTTCAAAGATTTGACAAGCATTCCACTATTTGCCTCTAAAGGTAGTATCATTTCTACCAATCCATATTGTCCAAATAATGGCATACCAAGCTATTTTCAAGACCAAATTGTTGTCCAAACTAGAATTGAATTCAAACCTGGATAGGAAACTTACCAGGCGGTCGCGGTGAGCGATCTAATTCAAATTGCAAAGGCCTCCGCACCATTGCCATAAAAACCAAGTCTTTTCGCAAGTAAAGAAAAGATGGGCGACTGTTTCTTTCTCTTTTCTACAAAGTAAGCAAATGGAAGCAGCATCATTGATGATTCCTTTAGTGGCTAGGTTGTCCTTAACAGCCAGAGATCCTCTAACAAGCTGCCAACAAAATATTTTTTAATTTTTAGAGGCGCAAGTCCTTGCCAAATGAGCTTCCAATGGTTGGCGTGAGTGGTGTTGGCATGAAGAACCATCCTACAAAAGGATCTTGACGAGTATTATTGTTCCCTAGAGTTACCTTTCCAAATAAGTTTGTCTTGGAAGTTTCTTGCCATGCTTTGCTTTTCTATAAGACCAATGAATTCCTCCAATTAGTCCATTTCCCATTTGAATAGTCTTCTTCGTAATCCGATTTGCTAGACCCAGTCATTTTCTTGCCATGATCCGAACTCCACCACCCTACCTTGTTTTTTGATGGCTAAAGCAAAGACCCTCGAGCATGCGTATTTGAGAACAACTCCTCCGATCCAATCATCCCCCCAAAAGTCAATTCTTTTACTGTTTCTTAGAGAAATAACCAGTCCATCCATGACAAACTTATTATAATCACATACGCCGGCAAGTGGTCTAGTGATGTTTCTTATAATTAAATAGACATGAAAGAAATGTGTAAATCACCTTCCTTAACATATTAACTATATCAATATTGTTGTACAAGGTAATATATTTATAGGGTTAGAAAACTATATATTAACACATACACGAAGTTTATATATACCTTAGGAGGACAATTGAGGAAAACATCTCCCCAAAGTTTTATAACATGTCATGTCATGTGGGTCTCTTGAAGGCAAAGGTGAAGGGAGGGGGCAAGTAGGGGCCTCGCCCCACCCTAAAATTTTAAAATATTAAATTTTTTATTTTCGTCTTTCAAATATAAAATTCTGACTTCATCAATGCTTGAAGGGATCTTGAGACCAAACCATTTACTGGTAGCACTGAAGATCCAGAGTGTGCATGATCAGCCGGGCCTATTGTATTTACAGAATAGTGTTGCACTTGAGTTGAGGCCTATTGGGATTTTGAGCTGTACTTCAGTGCAAGGATTACTTAAGGATGCTTGAATGGGTGAAAGCTCTCCACCTTTCTCCTGTAACTTTCCACCCTTTAATACAAATACACTTTCCAAAAAAAAGCTTTTATTTGTTTCTTTTCTTCCAAGATCATGGCTGCAACAATGTGGTCCAAATGAGTTGGCAACTAATTAATGCATCAAAAATATCGATGAGTGGTTCCTATTTTTATTAAGACATGTTGGCTATATTTAAAATTCCCTTGAATAGTTAAAATTTTGAAACTTTATTTTAAATATTTAAAATTCAAAATATATGAAAAAGGTGATGAAATTCATGGAACGAAGAGAATTACGTCTTGATCTACAACTCAAGTTTAATGAACATTTTTCGTTATTAAAAGAAAGGAATATTGGTTTAAAAAAATGTTGAACTATTCAAAAATATTAAAATAAATTATTATTTTTTTATTACATTCAATCAATTTTTTATATTTTTATTTTGAATCAAATAAATTTTTATTTTTAAGAGTTAACAAATTATCATTAATCAAAATATTATTTTTTATTTTATACATAGGTAATGTTTATGTGGAGGCTGAAAATTTTTCATGATCATGTTATTATTGTTGGAACAGGGAAATCATGAAATAGCATTGTCATTAAGAACAGACAAATTGGTTGAATGTTCCAACAGACATGACATTTTGGCTTTTTGTTTCTTTTATTTTCCAACATGAGATTATGTCTCATTCATTTTATTTGAAAATGTCCAACCAGTCACATTATGAGATGTGAACAACTCCACTTCTTATTTATTACGTATCAAATTCTTCTTCAAGTTGGAATGGGATCAATCAGCAACGTGTGTGTATCCATCTCCTTCCTTGTAAAGGAAATCCATCACCCTTGCAAGATTGATCCCATTATGAGATGCAACATGCCCTCTCTCTTGCTCAAACTGCAATACGCAAATTAATTTCTAAATAAATATATAGGTGTGATTGATAAAATGTATGATTTTAGTCTTATTTATGATTGAACTCTATGTTATATTTTAGCATTTAGTTCTTTACCTTGTGTGAAACAATATCGTCCATGAGGCGGGCAATCATTGAAGAAGCTCTAATAATCTTAGGATTGTTAGATGCACAATCAAAGATTTCTCTGGTCACAATGTCTCCCATTCCAACAAAAGATGTGATTGCAACCATGATGTAGCCAGAAGATACTAATCCGTTGGTCATGTACTCCGCCACCGTTGGTACGTAGTTTTCATGGTGCCATTTAGCCTCAACAAAATAAGCTTTAGATAATTGTTTCATCTAGGAAATGACCAAAGCCAAAGAGGGTATATTATCAGCTTTTGTGGTGCCAATAATCTTTATTTATTTCATGAAAATCTTGAATGAGATGGGGATAGTGTGAATTTACTGCTTCTTTCGCACACTGGACACGATATGTTTTTCCTTGCTTTGCCATCACTTCCTCCATTTCTTCTTAAACGTCTAAGAGTGCCTTGTAGAGCAATTTCATGTATGCTGGGAGTTGGTCCATACACTTAATATCCCACCTGAAAATTCAATCAAATTCTAATATTGAAGTTATCAAAAAAGTTAATTGCAATATATTTATATATTGCTGACCTCTCAATTGCATTGGTAAAGAGCTGAAGCTCTTCAAATGTGCCATAAGCATCATATATATCATCAATAGTTGATGCCATGACTATTGCTTTTGTCAATATCTGTCTAGCAAAGGCGTATTGAGGCTCGAAGTACACTCCCAATATCCAAAAGTAACCTTCAACCAATCTATCTCTTGCAAAAGGTAGCTTTCCCTTGAAGTCTAAATCTTTCCACCACCTGAAATAAAACCATTAGCACAACTATAATTTTTTATTATTCAGAAAGCTATTCATACATAAGAATTAAGGAGTTAATCACCTAGAGATCTTGCTTAGCTCTTCCTTGTGCAGATTTTGTACCAAGTTGAAATCCAACTTGGCAAACTTCAGTAGCGTTTTGTCATGTGAACCATCTTCTTGATATATGGAAATGAATCTCCTAGCTTCCAACCTTGGCAATCCTTTACGGATGGGCCATTTTCGGGCACGGGAGACTAGTACTGAAAGGGGACACTGATCTATGCTAGTTTCAGCAAACTCTAGATGAGTGGTGGTGAAAGCAAGTGCTTCTTCCAATATATATTCTCCATGCATACGCATATGAGCAGCTTCGTATAATCCTAGCAAGCCTTTCACTTCACTTTTCAAGGACACCTTGAAGTTTCCTTTGTCATCTTTGAACTTGTTGAATGTTTCTGCGCAATCAAGGGAAAGTATTAAATTCAATACTTAATCAGCATGTAGTAATTAAATGTTCTTGAAATCTCACCAAAATATTACTTTTTCGATTACTTAAATCATTAGAAGATAATCGATTCCCTCACTTGACATTACACATCACCTTATCTTAACCAGATGGAATATTCACATCAACTTTTATTTATTCAACATTTAAAAGGTTTTAAAACAAATTAAGACTTACCACACTGGACATCAAAGCCATGCTCTCTTAGCAATCGAAATCGAAGAGATGTAATGTAGATATCATTGCCATCACTAGTGCAGTCACCATAAACAGTTTCTAAAGCATCTTCTATCTCTTTCTCAAAATGGTAAGCCACAACTAAGCGTTGGACTGCATCGATTAAGTGCAACTTTTGGGATGGTTCATCCATAGGTGTGGTAAGCATTCTCCGTACTTGTTGCTTCAACTCTTCTTGTAGTTGAGTTGTAGCATCCATGTTCTTCGAAAGAGCAAAATTTTGTGAAAGCATAATTTAAAGAGTTATCAAGAGTTTAAATAATTGAAAACCATGTAATTTTTTTCTTTAAAAAAAGGGGAAGTATAGTATACTTTTTCAGGACATGTGAGGAAAAGATCTCCCCATATGCTAGGAGGGAAATTGGCCAAATGACGATTCTCATTGGACTTGGCATTATGATCATCAGAGGAAGTAGAAGCAGGTTTTGAACAAAGTTTCGAGGACATTTCTTTTTTCAATAACTTGTGCAAGTAGTGAGGATCTTTGCACTAGTTGTTGTGTTTATATAGGTTTAAGTGAGTCCTTAATTAATTACAACGGTCAAACAATTATTAATTCTCGATAGGAATGTAAATCGGTTATTGTTATAAGAATACTCGCAAAAATATCTAACTTGATAACATAATAACTTGTGCAAGCAGTAAGTAGACATAAATGGGATCTCAATCAATTACGACGGCCAGCCAAATATTAATTCCCGATCGAATCAACCCAACCACACATGTGCTTTCAAAGACAATGTATCAACTCATTTACAAAACAAAAGCCATTACCATGGCCAGCCAAAGCCCCAATACAAACACAGCCATCAGACAGAAATAACTGGCCAACACAAACACAATGGTCAAAATATTCATATCCCAACCAGTAATAACCCAAGAGATCATCCTGCTGTTTGTGCACTCCAACTTTGGCAAGAGAGCCTCATGCATATGTGTTAATTTGGATCAAAATATCATTGATCTAATAATTTTTTAAACTTAAATCACATGGTTCTCAAAAGCTTAAGTTCAAGTTATTAGTAATGATTGACTTTTATCTTTACATAAGTTTTATCAATTACATACACATCCAATGTGTAATGAAGTATCACATTAAAGCATATACTTGCACATAAAAGTGAAGCAAACAGCAAGGGGCTTCCTGAATTAAAAGCTCTATCTTATTCCTTGCAGGAATTCCAATTAAAAGAGGAAGATATGTTAAGGACTCTTTCCATCACAAAAGTTACAGATTCAAAAGAGAAGAAGGGAAAACCAGCACATGATCAATCCTGATATAGTTCGGTCTCGCACGGAGAAAAACAAGCAACCGGATTTGCAGTTAGCTAAAAAGGCTTTTGGGGTTTGTAAATGTGAGTTTGTCAAATGATTTTTGTTTCCTGGGTTGCCTGGTTATTGTGTATACAGTATTTGCTACACAGGTACATGTTGGTTGATATCTTTGTACAGTGCTTATGATCCTTGTGGTTCAGGATATGGTATGCAGGTGTGAGTCTCTTGTTCTGGCATTAGACTGCACTCAGACATGTATTTATATATTTGTACTATATATGAAAAATAATTTAGTAAACTTTATAATTGGGGATGCATACTTTATCAGTTGCCTTCCAAAAGAGTATGCATGAAAGTAACATCACCCATATCAAACAATGCATTTCATTTAATGTGGCACTAGAATCAACTAAAGTCAAATATGATAATTAATCAGCACCTACTGGCTGGTTGGTTGATTGCCATTTGTTCATTACTGCAGCGTGCTTGGCTTATATGTATCTGCATGCGCAGCCGTGCGGGACAAACTTTTAACACCAGTCCTATCATTGCCAGTATTGCAAGAGTTGTTGATAACAACTAAAACTTAGGGAAATGTCACATTATCATGTACACATGATAATAAAAAAAAATTAATAATGTAATAACTAAAACAAAAACATTTATAAACATTGAAAATTTACTCGAGATTTAAAAAGTTTTAAAACGAGTTTAGGCTTACCACTCTGGACATTAAAACATTGCTCTCTTAACCATCGAAATCAAAGGGATGAATAAATCAATTTTATTATTTATCAATTAGATAAATAAATTATTATATCAATTATTAATTTCATATATATTATTAGACAATATTCACTTGAACTGCTGTTCAACCTTATCAGGCAATATGCAGGATCAGTCAAGGACAAGGAAAACAATCCAAGTCACCCCAAAGAAAAGAATAGATTTTCCATTCTCCATTCAGGGTAATGAAAAATAGATCAGCAGAGCATAGCCTGGAGAATGGGGTCACAATAAATATCCAATTGTATAAATCTCCAACATGCATATATGAAAAACAATTGAGTAAACTTTATAATTGGGGATGCATGCTTTCTCAGTTGCTTTCCAAATGAGTATGCATGAAAGTAGCATCACCCATGGTTTTAATCAACAATCTATTTCTTTAAATAAATGTGGGACTAGAATCAAACAAAATCAAATATGATAAATGACAATCTATGTTTAAAAGACAACTTTGTTAAAGTCGATGTTTCAAGTTTCTATCATATGTGACATAACCAGTAAAAGGAATCAATACTTAGGTTGGTGTTTAGCTATCTTTTGGATGCATTGATTTTGATCAAATTGGATGATTTGATTTTTAGGTGGGAAAATTAATTAATTCATTGACTTTTTTTAAAAAAAAGCCATTTATATTTTTTATTCAGATGAAATTTATAAACTTACGTATGAAAACAGAGATTACGTAAAGTCCCGAGTAGATAAATTGTTCAATCTTTCAAACTAGTTGGAATGAGATGTATCTCAATTTTCAAAAAATTGTGTATTTGAGATTAATATCAATAAGAAATTATAGAAAAGATTCGAAAGTTACATCATGCACTTACTTTCAGAACAAATGAACTTTTCAACTAAATGAATTATTATATTAATAGATTACTTATGTAATTAGTTCAATAAATTGCTTAATTGAAAAATTGAAGTTATTTCCCCAACAATGCAAATATGAATTGAAAATAGCCTGAAAGAATCAATTTTCCTACTTCTCCATTGTTGGCTTCACTTCCTATCTTTAAAACATCATGTGAGTATGCAAGAATGTATAAACCAATTAAAAGCAGGTGCAAAAAGAGAAAAAAAAAAAAAGGATAACAATCAACACATTGTAAAGATTTGCCACATACATAAAACCACCTGAGAACAAATCAACAACTAAGATAACAATCAGTACAACAGTTTTTTGTTATAGAGCTGGAATGAACACTGGTTTGCAGTGAGGTACAAATGCAGTAAGCTAACAGAAAGAACAGAGAGAGGAAGAGCTGAAAAAGAAGACACTGAATTTTCATCAGCACTCCTTAAGCAGTAAAACACTTCAATACACAGTACACAGCATCATGTACTCTTTTGCTACACTCTTACACACTGAAGAAGGCACACTTCATGTCTGTACATGCATAGGCTGCAAGTCATTATCACAAAATAAACAAAAAGCAAACTATAAAAATAACTGACACAAGCATGTGCAAGGGTGCATCAGTGTGAGTCGTGTAAGTCTCAATCTCAACCAATACTTTGTATAGAAGAAGCAGCTCCAAGAGCTAATTCAAAGAGGGACTGGATCAATCAGCAAGGAAGTGATGCCACTTTTTGCAGCTTTGCCAACATATGTGTAACCATCTCCTTCTCTGTAAAGGACATCCATCAACCGTGCAAGGTTGAGACAACGATTGAGGAACTAGTGTTGGCATTTCTGTTGGTTTCAGGAACTCTTTGTTTATATGCTTGTTGAACTCATCGTATGCATCTTGCGCTGATACGCCGTATTGTTCCATGTATCACTCTGTCACTGAGCATTCGTCTTCTCTCCTTTGGTTAAACTGCCATCCATAGAAAAAATTTCTTATGTTTTTAGAAACTCTTAGCGTGGGTAGATAAGCTGCTCATCCTGTCGAAGGCTTGAATTCAGGAAAGTGTTAATAAAAAATTACTGATACTCGAACTCAATACCTCTTATTGCTGAGACGAAGAACTAATTGTTTTGAATTTACCTCTCACTGGTGTATGAAGACATTTTAACACATTAGAAATCAATATCTTTGATCATAGTAGTATACCTTGTGTTCAGCAATGTAATCCATGAACCTGTAAATTATTGTGGAAGCTCTGATGATCTTAGGGTCATTAACTGCCCAATTAAAGGTCTCTTGCTCCCATGCCTACGAACGCTGTGATAGCAAGCATACCATAGCCAGAGGTAGGTAATGCATTAGCCTTATACTCCTCAAATGTTGGTTTGTAATTTCATGCATCCATTTGGCTTCAAGAAGGTAAGCTTGAGCAAGTCGAATCGCCTGGGGCAGGAAAATCCAACAACTATTAATAATATTTCTCGTGTACATGAAATCAATGGGGTAATTGTCGATGATCATACCTCCTTTTCTGCATACCCAACACCGTATTGTTTCCCTTGCACCAACAGTCGTTCCATTTCTTCATAAACATCGAACAGTGACTTATAGCTTCTCTTCATGTAATCTGGGAGTTGATCCATGCATTTAATATCCCAACTGAAACACATTTTAAAGGTTAATTACACGCCTAATAATACTCGTTGAGGATCATTAATTTATTACTTGTTGAAATGGATCTGATCACCTTTCAATTGCATCTGTATAGAGTGTGAGCTCACCATACGTTCTATATGATGCCATGGCTATTACTTTGGTCAACATCCATCTACCTAGAGAGTTTTTTGGGGCTCAAAGTACACTCCCATGATCCAACAATAACCTTCAACCACTCTTTATCTCTTGCAAATGGTAGTTTTCTTGTAAAGTCTGTATCTTTCCACCACCTAAAACATCATACCCCCATTAGCACAATTAACCTTCACCTGTCAAAGGCTGCCTAATTGAGCCTGCACTACCAATGTCCAATGGTTGGTTGGTTGATTGCAAATCATCCTTTGTTCCAAAGTGCCGCGATTATATGTATGTAAATGAGTATGCATATCAATCATAGATTGTATGAACACCCAAACATGTAATTCATTGATTGGTACATAATTTTTCCTCTCAAAAAAAAAAAGTTCGAACCCCTTTTTCCTCAAAAATAAAAAAAAAATTCATAGGTTGTAAGAAAAAATTACAAATCCAGGTATAATCTGATGAACAAAAGGTCATTCATTACCAATATCACGGGTTATTGATAACAATTAAAACTTGGGAAAATGTCATTTTTGTAAGATACAAAATTTGAGAGATTACACCAAAGAACAGCTTTCTTTTATGCCAACTCAGCACATACACTCAGACATCTATTTATATATTTGTACTATATACAGAAAAGAATTGAGTAAACTATATAACTGGGGATGCTTTCTGTCCCAAAATTTTACAATAAAGAATGAGAAGAGAACAGCTAATCACATTTGTCCCCGCAATTGCACCAGTAAACTCTGCATACTATCCAGTTTCTGTCTCAGTTCTTCAATATTTGTAAGCTTCTTCTCAGAAGATTCTGAATTAGAAATTTCAGCAAGAATAGTAGCACACTTGGTCTGTGAATCCAAAACTACCTCCTCAAGCAAAGCCACAGTTGACAGCTGGTTGACATTAATCTCTTTTGATGAAGGAGATAGCCCAATACTTCCAGCACTGCTGCCTCGGCCAAGCTTATCTGATGAGAAAATCTTGTCAAAACCCTCAGTTCCTGCAAGGCATCAACTTATACGTTATGAACCACACACCGAGGAAAATAGTAAGCAACAAGAGTGGAGAGAGCCAGGCGGCGAAAGAAAAAGAAGGGATATCAATTTTAGATTGGATATAAATCATTATATTTGATGTGGATGACAATAAGGTTAAAGAAAGTAAAGAATACCTTCCAAGAAAACTGAATTACAGTGTTGACTTGGTGTTGAACTGGTTTAGGAACCTTATTTAAGCTAGAATACATATTATTAAAACATATTCTATGTTTCCTTAAGGTATAAGGTAAGTCGTCAGTTCTATTCCACTCTATGTTCACCATTCTGTTCATGTAATACTTGTGCGTCTCCAGTACATTAAGATCCTGAACAGCACTTGTGATCGGAAGCAAAAGTTTCCATTACCAGGACCTCGGCAACAAACCCCAATCTGCTTACTCTTTAAGTCTTCTATCTTCCCAACTCATACAAAAGGTTTGTAGTATGTAACTTTTAACTAAAGAAATAACTTTGCTAAATCAAACTTACCAAGGTTGCTAAGTTTATCTATGGCTTCCTTGCCAAGCGATTTTTCCAGCTTGAGCAGCCGCAAGACTCCAGCAGCTATACGACCCATTGAATCAACTTCAGATTTGCACAGGAAAGCAAGGTGCTGGAGTTCATCCTTGGTTACAATGGCCTCAATCTACAGAGTGAAAAACCTTAATTATGAGTGATTGACCAAAATTATTTTGACTGTAATCAACTTCTTCAAAAATTAGATCTCATTACCGGTTGTTTGACAGAAAATTTCAAGTTTTCCACACCCAGTTGATCATTTCGTTCTCAATATTATCTTCTGACATCACCATACGAACTTCAACATTTATCCCTCCTATTGCCTCAAAACTTTCTTTGAAGCCATTTGCAGGTGATACATCTTGAAGAATGCCCCTCTGAGCTTGAGGCTTCAAGGTCTGCAAGCCTTCCACACTGACCTACAAGGATTTTCACATTTTAGGAAGTTATTACAAGGAAGGCAGAAACATTACATTCACATGAAAATGAGCTCACTGCTGCATGGACCAAGGCACTTGTGTCCTAAATTGACACATAAATAGGAACTAAATAAACCAAAATTTCTAATTCCCACCATGCCTTTGCTGAAAAGGATACTGTGCCATACCCAACAATTCTGAACCAGAAAGAATTTCTAATGCCAATGCAATGAGAAATGAGAATGGACACCATATTCTACAAAGTTTAAAAAAACTACACTTTGCTTAGCTTTTAAGTCTTAACACCGTCCCACCCCACCCCAATTAAACAGATATAGAAATAAATTAAAGATAAAACCCAAAAGGTCCAATCTTTCACCCCTCCTGCCATCATAGGACAAGCTCCAGGGCCGGACCCTCCAATAACCTCCCAACCCTATGAAAAACCTCACCCTAGACACCACCTAGGCCAGTATACATGCTTTTTAACACTCAAAACAAAATGCAGAGAAACATCAACAGTCCAGTGTTGCTCAAATATAATACTATTAGTTCTAATAACTTCTAAGCCAATAAAATACCATTAGAAGGGCCTGACAAGAGAAGTAAAGCAATTCTTACTGTGACCAACTCCACTGGGTATCTCTGCATTACATGTGAAATCCCTTTTCCATTAGGTACATCCTTTGGACTTTTCGCTTTTACTTGCAAACTGCGGAAAGTCGTGTGCCAACACCTCTGCTCTCTGCCCGAGACTTCTTTGTCAAACCACCACCTTTCAGCCATCTCTTGCACACCTTCAAGAGCAAATAACCAGTCTTGTAACTCAATGGATACATCTACATCATCTGGCATTCCCAGGTGCAAAAACATATCATCTTTCACCCCTCCCAAGGTTCCACCTATACAAAATTTAAGACAATTACAGCTAAATTACATGAGTAAATGCCAAAGGAAAGCTTTACTGCTGCTTA
The DNA here is from genome assembly GCF_002168275.2 of Theobroma umbraticum. Taxonomy (NCBI): domain Eukaryota; kingdom Viridiplantae; phylum Streptophyta; class Magnoliopsida; order Malvales; family Malvaceae; genus Theobroma; species Theobroma umbraticum. The sequence goes on along the minus strand of NW_018397262.1, from coordinate 6,938,096 downwards.
TAAAGAGAAACGAACTAACTCAAAAATATAGATTATGTCCCATACCATTCTCAAGATCATTACCAATGAAAGCTGAAGGTTTTAAAAGTTTTGACAGTGGCCCAGATGATACATTCTCTAAGCCTTTAGAAAGCTCCACACTGGGACCACCATCAGGCCCGATAATTCCAAATCGATGTAACAGAGCTTCAGTATAAGTCATTCCTCCACCTAAGCGCACACCTGATATACAAGCTGACACACTTAAACTATGACACTCTTTGTCCCGCTCATCAAAAGGAATGACATGCACAATGCTTATGTCCAAAAATGGAATTAGTGATGCTTTTCCATTTGATTGGTGCGTCTGTTTGTTGTGTATCCAAAAAACAGCTTTTAATGGAGAAAGTCCGTTCCCAGTTACCAAAGAACCATTTTCAACTGAATCTAACAGTGTTTCGTTCTTGTGTACAAGGTTTCCCTCAGTGTCTAAACAGTCCACCTGAACACTCTCCCAACACAAAGTGGATGAAACAGCAATAGCACCACCAAGAGTTCTGTGAGTGACTTTAAGGAACAGAGCATTCCCGATAAACTGAACCAGAGGCATGCCCTGGATATCAAAGGACGATGATTCAAGAAAACTAAGCTGAAGGACATTTACTGTTAAACTTACAGCAGTATCACTAGGAACTTTCTCCATCAACCTTCCACCCAAAGACTCATCCCTATTTCTCTTTGGTCTTTTGTTCTTCCCCACCACCGCAATCTTTTCACTAACTCTACCAATATATGCATAGAGATCCAAGACAAAAAACAACTGCTCAACTGATGTATTGGACATAAATTGTTGACAAGCAACCCCTATTCTGACAACACCACCAGGAGGAGGCACAACTGTTAATGGGTTTCCATCAGCAGACGCCATAGCTAACTCAATAGAAGCATCTTTCAGCTCAACACACCTCCACAAGCCTGACGACCAGCCAAGAGAGCTTTTATCTCCAAGCAAGCTAGAAGCTGTTTCCAAAGACAAACTAAGTTGTGAAGCTCCAGCAGTCCACTTCTTCTGGCTAGCATCAATAGGTTGACCCTCCCAGAGAGAGAAACAAGCAGGATCCTTCTCCAGGTTCAGTAGCTTGAGTTTCAGTGATGGTGACTCACAGAAAAACAACTTTTCAATGTGAAGCCTAGCTCCAGCAAACGACTTTTGCATGATATGGTTCTCTCCACCACCAGGATTATCCAATTTGCTTGTGTCCAGAGGAACACTAATATCTAATTCCTTGAGAGTGAATACAAGGGAATTCACTGAAGAATCTGGTAAAATAGCACCAGGATTGACAACTATTCCATCAGCTAAGAAGGAAGATATCCGCAAACAAGATTCTTCCTGAAGATGAATCTGAACAATGAATGGTAAAATGAGCATGAGAAGGGAAAGTTGATATAATTGGTTGAAAAGGAATTGTGTATCAAAATTATAAAATTATACCATAAGAGGCTGGCACCCAATTACAGTTTGTGAAGCAAAAGACGGAGGGAGTGGAGAGGGCTTGACTTGAAGAGAGTGGAGGCAGATTAAAGGAACACCCAGAGTTAACTGCCATTGCTGCTCACCCAGAGGATATATTGGAGGGCAAAAATTCTTACCTGATAAACCAAGAAAGAGAATAGTAACCTATATTATAACCTGATTATGTGTACATCCACATAATGAAATTTATTTTTCGACATAGTACAAAATAATAATTAACTGATACCAAAGTCAGGAATGTGAAGACAAGAATCAGAGACAGCCTTCATAGATGGTTGCACTAAAGTACAAGGCGGGTGTGAAAAGGTATCCCTGCATCACACCTCTGACATGTTAAATTCCACTTAAACAGTAATACAGCCAAAATGAAGATAACTAGGTGAGAAAAGCAAGATGACTCCAAGTGATTCACATGTACAGTCATGTATCATATACAGGAGAATATTTCCAAACATTCAAAAATTTGGACTAAGCTTATGGAAAATTTTGCGTAGGGAAATGAAAATCAATATTTCTGCAGAAAAAAAGTTGAACTCTTGATTGGATAGTATGTACATAGCCAAAACATTGAGATTTGTTCCACAAAATTAAATTAATCAAATTATCAGGTGATTGTACCCAAAAAGACAAGGAAAGCCACATTCACAAATGCTTAAACCTTCAAACATGACAAAAGCAATAATTGAACTTGACATAGCCGGTCTGAAATCACCACAACCAAAGCTTCAGAAAAGTAAAATATAACAATATTTACCTTAAAAACAGCCCACCGATCATAACCTTGGACAAATTACGAGCATTTTCTCCATCAGAGACACTGGCCTGCAGGAACAGAACATCGTAACATGAGATTTGGTACATCCCAGCATAACATGACTGTACCAACAGTCTTGCAAGTGCATGAAAGAAATATTATGATGCCCAACCATTTTCAAATAAAATGAAGAACTTTAGAGAGCAGACTATGCAAAGTAAAGGATACATCATAATCACAGCTGGAAACTAAGGAGCAATTAGAAGTTACTAATATAAAAGTTCATTAGACAATATTTGGGATCTTGGATTGTTTTTAAATCAAATTAACTGAGAAGCCATCAATCACCATGAAAGCATTATCATAAAACAAGACAATATTGTATAATTTAATTTCAACTTTTCACATAAAGATTGAGCATGGTTGTCTTCTATGTTGGACTTTATAAAATACAATCATACAGTTGCTTATTTTCTCTACGTCCTAAAATCTAATTAACATTCTTATCATCATACTAGAATTCTCCAGCAGAAACATAAAAAAGATAGATCCACAAAACCAGAATTTGATCAGGAAAATGAATTGATATTAAGTTCTATATTAAGTATCATAGGAAAATACCCGAGAAAAGAGGAGTGACTGCATCAAAAGTTCGAGCTGGAACTCTGCAAGTAAATTCAACCGTTGGAATATGTTCTAACAAAATGATGAGCAGTGTGCTTGAATGGAGGAGTAGAAGAGGGAAGAGCGAAAGAGAGTAAACAGTTTAATCTACCCTGTGTGTAATCTATTAATGGAAAAATGCAATGGTAACAAGGCTTACACTTCTTACTTTACTCTCCTCCCCACTCCCAACAACATAGATACTAATTTACTCAGTCTACACTCCTCACCTTTCCACCATTTACTCTACTCTGTTTTACCTTCAATCTTCCAAACACAATGGAGGTCTAAGAGAATGTATACACTACTCTAAAATAAACACATAAGAACTGCTTATTAAAATATAACTCTGTCTATGTGTGTAAAAGGAAACAACTAAAACATAAACAAACCAGTGTCCTTGATGCAAAGAAATATGTGGTCCACAACAACAGAAACTAGAGAGCATCCTGCAGCTTCAACGGATCCCTGTCAGGTCAGAGAGAGAGAACTCAGTAAAAATTATCCATAACAAGTTAAAAGAAGATGGTAGAAATATCAAACAAATGATGGTAGACAAAATTTAAAACCTGCTGTGCTTTTAGATCCACATCTCCTCTATTTAGACATACATAAAATCCAGTCAAGAAGCGGAGAAGAGCTCGGAGCCCTGCTCATGTGGTTAAACCACAATTACATGCTGTGTTAGCATTATATATTTAATACATATGGCGAAACAAGCAGATAGAAAATAGGCAACTTTATTACCTGGTTCACTTAACGCAGGACAAACAGCCTCTGTAACATGTAACTGAACCTCAAGGCCTAGTGGACTGTTTAATTCTGTCCTCTGCACTGTGATCTAAAGGAAAATGTTGGAGTTTAAATGTCAGAGTACAAGACATCCTGAAAACAAAAAAAAAAAAAAAAATCTCTACCACCACATAACAGTCTAAAATGACATAAAGTTCATCAAAAATTAATTGAAAAGAATAATCTGCATTACATAAGCCTCTCCTGATATGCCTTCAAGAAAACGTTCTCCACCAAAGAAAACTCGCTTTGCGCCATCATCATCTCTATGAGTTGCTCCCTCTTGAGAACGTGCTAAATTAGCATCACTGAACATATCAGGATGAGGTAGGAGATCAATAGATAGAGATTCCCATTCAAGTTTCTGAAACGAAAAGAAGTTAGCGTCATTAGAAACTAAGCCGACACATGCAACATATTTACTCATTCTGACAGAAACCAAGGACACAGGTAGACCAAAAGGACAAACATAAAGCAGTGCACAGAAGGAATGTGCATGCCAGTATGTGCACATGCATAGTAGGAAGAGAGGGAATCACAAGTCTGTTTCGTTTGAGGAAGGAATGTTTATGTGAAACGTTACCTTAAAAACATATATGAACTTTTTGTTTGAGGAGAAATCCCGTGCTTCCTTAAGATTTACAACCTGCCAAAAACAATTTGTTCAAATGTTCACTGTTACATAAGAAAACAGTTAACAAGATTATGACACAATAAAACACAATTAAAGTACCTGCCAATTTTCATTAGTGGTATATAGTAAAATGTTGCGCATGGTGATAGATGCCATAGGTGATGCCCTGAAAAAATGATAAACATGAGTAAGAAAAGCAGCAAGGTAAGAGTTCCATACAAGTTTCATTGACAGCCAAAGAACTTTGTCACTTGAACAAAGTATCCTCTTGTAGTGCACAAACAAGGGCAGAATGAAAGAAGATATTTTAGTAATTCGTATAGAAAGAATGCAAATATTGAAAGCCTTCATTAAGATCTACAAAACCATTAAAAAGAAAGTGTAGAGCATTATCAGGTTCCCCCAAAATAGATATGGAATAAACAATGATCTCATGCAAAGATGTAAAATCTTCATAAGTTTCCCTCCTCTACCAATGATGATGTTTCTTACTTATTTGGATATAATGCACTGAAGTCTTGCAAGGATCTGATGTTTAGAAATGACCAAATGTCAGACAAAGCAATTTCAAAAACTCTAGAGACAACACATAGCTATATGCATCTTTGATTAGAATTTTCTAGTATCGAACAAAACATTTTTCAACAATACCTAGGGAATCATTTGCTTGTAAAATGATTATATACAGTTAAAAGAAATGTATAAACATAAGATATGAGTAAACTTAGAAGAAAAAGGGGCACTCCAATTATACTACAATGTCCTTTTTGGACATATTTCTACAAGTTCTTTGTAAGTTAAGTTAAGTTATATTATAATCGTCACTACAAGGGTCAGGCACAAAAGGAGATGAGTCTATCTCTGAGAAGAAGAGTCTAATGATCAAAGCAACCAAGCAAAACAAGTTAAGAAACCATTAGATTGTATATATATATATATATATATCTACTGGCCATGCAAGCAACCAGAAAGTTTATGACCAAGCTGAAAATAAAACAACATACCAAGCAGCCCCCCCTTTGCCACGAGCACCACCACGAGTTTCAAGTAGAAGATTGACTGTCTGAACCTGTAGAGTCATTCCGTCTGCAATCTGAAAATAATAAAAGGTCAATACATGAAGTAAATATTCCGTGTCTAAACCTTTGTCAATGTTGCTAATGACATGCATAAAATGACATGCATAAACCAGTCATTCAACCAATTAAAGAATTTTGTATATTTATGTGCTGGAATTTATTTTCTCTTATTTAATGTTAGCTTAAGATCTAATTGAAGTCCAACATTGTAGTAGGCAACAGCAACCTGCAGACAAAGTACAGGCACTACAAAAGTGCTAACCTTATAGTGTTTAAATCAATAAATGATTTAATATTCTAAGGCAAAATACTTATCTACAACCTTACCAAAGATAGTATCTAACCTTGTCGGCAAACCCATAACCACTACCCTTCCCTGAGCTGGTGGATGATTGAGTGCTGTAAGCACAGAAGCAGATACAAGTTGCTTTAACAAACAGTACACAATTCCAAATGACAAATTTACAAATATGATTCTAATTGTCAAACATAACATTGAGCAACGGTGAATCTACATTACCTGCTTGAGCTCCTAGAAGAATCAGCATCCGGATTTTCCTCCAGAACCAAATCAAGCCTATCGATTTGCACAATAATTGGCTCAATTTGTACATTACTGACATAGGGGAGCTACAAGAGAAAAATAATTAATTTAGAGAAAATGATCAGTTCAAGAAAACAGAATCAAAACCAGTTCAAATGCTCAGAGGCAAATACAAAATGGATGACAATTTCAACCTTATATTCCTATTGTTCCAGTTTGCAAATTATTTTTTCACATATAGTTTGAGTTGAACAAGAGAAGCTGAATTTTCCATTTAAAAGAATAAAGAAAACATAGAAAAATACAAAACTGAAAAGTAATTAAGCTGATTTTTCATTGTCTTTTTCTAGGAACTACATACAGTCTTAAATAAAGCACAGTGGTGCAATATAATTCAGATAGTTGACACCATATAGTGAGAATGCGTAGTAGTAGTAGCAGCAGCAACAGCAGTAGTAGTTGATGCTGTCATCATCTATCTAGAAACTCAATAGCTCGTGGGAAGAAAATATCAGCTAAATTAAGGATCAGCATGCATTTGCAATGTCTAAAAGATGTAAGGAAATGAACATTCAATTTATTATCTTCTTACCCCCTGATTATGAACCAAATCAAAATTAAATGTAAAACAGCAAATCCAAAACTAATTACCGATTATCTCAAAATCCATCCTAACCCAACAGTAGGAAATATTAAACTCATTCTCCAATTCATAGTAGCTAAAGGCAAATAAAATTATTAAAAACCTCATAATTTCCCACTAAATTGTCTCCATATATAATCAAAAAGACATTTTCACATTAACATATGCTGAAATCTAATCAATTCCCTAACTTTACATCTCGAACTCTTTATAAATTCCAAATCAACAATACAAATTCTAAAAATAATAATCATCGATTTCTCAATTCAAAATCCAAAAAAAGAGGTTAAAAAATCAATAATAAACAATAGAAACTCACAATTATCTCCAATTTCCCAACTTTTGCCGTCATCACATTCAAAGCAGGGGGCAATCCCATACTCGCATGCAACGCATCGCCATTGATATCTATCAAATCCAGAGAAAAAAAAAAAGAGTTAAGTAACAGGAATTGGAAGCTTAACTTTAGATCCAAGATAAAAAAACTCATTACCTAAATTAGAAAGTTGAACGGTACGGCCTTGTAATTTGAACTGATCTCTTGAGAAAGATTTAAGCCAGTACTTCAAAGTGTACTCCAATGCTCGAGCTAAAATCGACTCCATTTTGAGATTTAAAAAACTAAAAAAAAAAAAAAGAAAACCTTTCAAAAAGTTGTTCGGAACCTTTCAACAAAGCTCGTTCAGACTGAGAATTTCATGCAAAAATTGGAAGAAAATTCGAAAAATGTGGGGCGAAAAACCCTAATTTCAGAGGGGTTTTAAGATTAAAGGTCGGATTTTCTTTATTTTATTTGGGTTTTTTTCAGCTGGCGAGGGGAATCTTAGAACACAGAAAAGAAAGGGAGCAGAAGAGAGGTGGCACGTGCGATTCGTGGGTGGGCACGTGCGAAAGATGGGCTCCTGACAGGCGCGTTGGATCTTGGGGCTGTGTCAGGGGGTGGATTTGTCGGTTTGTCTGAAGTTGTCTTAAGCAATCAAAGTATATAAATATAAAATTAAAAAAATAATATATATTAGTATGAAAAGTAAAGGAAAAAATATTTTTTATTTTTTGAATATTTTATAAAATAAAAATTATTTTCTTTTCTTCTTTACTTTTGAGTGTTAAAATTTAATGTATACTATTGTCTCGAACTCAAGTTGTTGATCCAAAAAATATAATTATTAAATAAAAAAATATTTATTTTTATTTTTGATTGATATACTATTCATGACATTTAATATTTTTAATTTTTATTTATTTAAATTACTTAATTTGTTTATTCTTTATTTATATAGAATATAGTGTTTGATTATTGGTTTTATTTGGGGTGTTAAAAGTTATGTTAACCCATGTGAATGATTCCACATTTGCTATCACTTTTTTGACAATATGTGATAAGCCTAAATGTAAGGCACAAGATAAGGAAGTGAAGAATGAATGTGAAATGACTTTGATTTTGAGGTTTTGTGTAGAAATTATAGCACCCAAAACTCATTGACATGTTTTGGATGGAAGGCTTTGGTTCATTTATGATACCTTTGGAGGGCTTTGTGAGGGAGATATGTACAAACCATTTTGTTGGTTAACAATAATTCTTTTGGGCCAACACAGCTGGTTTCCAGTTTCTAGGTCATTTTTTCTTCCAAGTTGGGAGGCAAGAAACCCAAAGATTCAAACTCATTTCCATGTGGGATTTCTCTTCAATATAATTGAGATCAAATTACATAAAATCTTTTAGCAAAATGGGTTCTCATCAAATAAGTGTGGAATGATACATGATTATGTCCTTACGATCACCGATGAAGTCAAAGTGATAATAAACAGTAACAATCGTCACATCTTAATTTTTAATTTTTTTATTATTATATACATAAAATTTAAAATATATAATATAATTATCCTTTAATCATCTCATATAAATTTTCGAATCTATTACTATTTATAATCTTAACTTTACCTCAACTCACATCCACTTATGCTCACAATTAATGTTCCCATGGGATGGCTAGGGTTTGTTGAGTCAAGCCTAAGTTGTTTACACATGTGCTTCATAGTAGTGAAAAGTTTTGACTGTTAGGTCATTCACATTCATTGCTAGTGCCTAATAAGATGAAGGTTAGAGAAGAAGCAAAGCTAAAGGCATGGGTTCCCCTACATTGTTGGGTTGTCACCAACCTTTTCCTTTAACTTTCATGGATGTTAGTAATTTCATCCACATGGAATTTGTGCATTGATCCTAGCTAGTAGGGTTGCCTTTCTCTATGTATAGGAAAATCAGTCTTCCATTAATAAAGAGATAGTTATTGAAGTGTTCATGTGGAATCATCAAATACTATTAATTATACTATATAATTAATTGCTCTCTTATTCTAATGTAATAAATGAATCGATGGAAAGAAAATCATAATGGAATTTATTTTTTAAAGAAAACAAATCAAAAAGATTTTTTTTTAATGAAAATCAATTGACTTAAAAGATTTTCAACCTCTCATTTTTATTTAAAGTGTTGTTCGCACAACAAGATGACGTTGTGAAGAGCTCCCCACACTACTCTTCATGTTTAACCCTTAAGTCCTAAACCTCACACCACACCTAATGTAGCTCCCCACACTACTCTCCATGTCCAACAACTAACAAAACTCTCCAAAATACTTTTCATGTTTAAATCCTAAACCCTAAACTTCAAACAACACTTAAAAACTACACCTTAAACTTAGAGGCACAATGGCGTGAGACGCACTGAAGACAACAATGAGACATGTAATGACTCGAACTTGCAAGGAGAAAGAAAAGAAGGCTTTTACTAATTGTGTCACTTCTTTTAGAATTAGTAATTAATTAGGTTATATTTTAAAATAAGTGTGTAAACCATGTCCAAAAAATATAATAACTCTTCAAGCCTACCCAGACATTGTTAAGTTTATGGGGTTGGTATGTATACATTTTCTGATTCACTTACAAGTAATTTAAAATATCATCACTTACAATTTTTTTAAATGTTCATTTTAGATTATTTTAAAAAATAATTATATTTTATATTCAAATGAATTAAGTCTTCATTTTCATTATATTTTTAATAATTAATTAAATAATTTTATTAATCAAAATAGACATATAATAATAAATAAATAAAATAATTGAGTTTGAAATTTATATATAAGTGGGCCAACTCTTGTGTCAAAAATTTTTGGGCTATCATTGGGCCAGCACACTTCAACCAGACTAAAGGCCGGATCTGAGTTGCCTTTGGGCTGATCCGACCCGCTTCCTCCCCTTCCCCTAGCTTTTCTTCTTCTGCCTCAAAACGACGCCGCTAAACCCCCAACTCAGGAATGCTTACGCCAAAACTGCCGCGTCAACTCCCTTCTTCCACAACCCTCGAACCGAGCAGAAGTGAACTGAAGTCCTTGTTCTTGCTGTTGGTCATTCAAATGGATAGAAGAACCCAAAAATCAAAGAACCCAGAATCAGGAAAAGAAGAAAACAATGAAAAGAAGAAGGAAAAGGGAATGCAAATAGAAGGGTACCAGGTGGAAGGGTTGTCAATAGGAGGGCATGAAACATGCATTATTTTCCCTTCTCTTAACTTAGCATTTGATATCGGTAAATGCCCACAACGTGCCCTTTCTCAAGATTTTCTCCTTATCTCTCATGGCCATATGGATCACATTGTTAGTCACTCCCTCAATTTTCCTTCTCTGCTGTTTCTGTTTCTTGTGTTATTGCTTTTGGTTGCATAATTCTTCTTTCTAGTTCATTAATTGGTTTGGCTTTTTCTTTTAACTGTTGGATAGTGAGATTGTGCTGCTTCAGCGTATAACTGGCAACTTGGAATACTTTTGCTAAAAATATCTATGTTGAATATATAAAGCTTGTCTTTGTTTGAATTTAGGATTGGGAGGTTTCTTCTTATTAGTCTCTTATGTCTCTCTTGTATTTCAGTATGTTCTATAAGCGGGTTCTTTAAATTGTTTCGTATTTACAGAAATTCAGCTGTATGAGTGAGGAAAAATGTGTCATTTGTTCTATTTTCTTTATGTTCATTCCTATGATGTTTTTCCATTTGAAGAATGTTTACTTACTGTCTATCTTGTTGGAATGCTAGTTATATAAATAAGTTTTCATTTTTAGGGTGGCCTGCCGATGTATGTAGCAACGCGCGGTTTATATGGCATGAAGCCCCCAACAATTATTGTACCTACTGCTATAAAAGAAGATGTCGAGAAACTCTTTGAGGTGCATAGAAAGATGGATCAGTCAGAGCTAAAGCATAATTTAATAGGCTTGGATGTGGGTAATGTGCAACTTTTATTCAACTTTTTAAAAGTTTACCTTTCTTGGTCACTTCTTTTTGCATATATTTCTCTTCAATTGCTTACCGTTTATAATTGCAGGAGAAGAATTTTTCTTGAGAAGGGACCTGAAAGTAAGAGCTTTTAGGACTTACCATGTAATACCAAGCCAGGTGAACCAATCAGGTCTAATATTCTTTCTTTTATGGCTTCTGTTCTAGCAGTACTTTTACTTACCATTTGTGATGGTGTAAGTGTTGCAGGGTTATGTGGTTTACTCTGTAAAACAAAAACTTAAACAGGAGTACTTTGGCCTTTCTGGAAATGAGATCAAGAACTTGAAGTCATCAGGTGTGGAGGTCTGTCTCGATAATTATAATTATAAACTACTTAAATCCCACAGATGTTTGATGGCCTTTTCTTTCTTTTATTGCTTAACTTATTTCTTTACTGCTGTTCTTTTCTGTATTTGTTTCTTTATCAGAAAACTCCATTTTTTTCTTTGTTTATAAAAAAATCTTTAAATAAGAAGATTTCAACTGATTCTGGGTGTAGGAATATTGTCACTCATAGTTAGTATTATGCTTTAACATCTTTTAAGCCTGCCTTGTGCTTTGAGTTTAACATTGCTTTCACAAATTATACCCTAAATTATTAGAATCCAAAGGAGTGCAAAAACATCTTCATTCAAGCTGGGAAAGCAAGAGAGGAGGGAGAAGATGAGAAATATGATAAGTCAAAATCCCCAAACTTGGTTTGCAGAAGGATTAATGAATATAATATCTATTTGTATGTGCTTTCAAGAAAAGAAAATGAGAATAAAATGCTATTTGTATGAGTTGTTTTTTCTTCTAAAATTTGGGAACGTTTGCATTGCTAGAATTTTATATCCAGTAATAATGGATAAAATCACCAAAAAGGTTTTTCAAAGATTTCTTAAACTTCTTGTGAGGTAGTTACTTGGGGTTAAAATTTCTTGTTAGGTTAATTCTCATCATTGTAGCCGAAAAAGTGTTTCTTCCTTTTACCTTTCATATTTGTTCCACTTAATTCTCTTATTAAGCTTGTATGCAACTTTGTTGAATTCATGTATTGGCAGATTACTTACACTACTACAGCACCGGAAGTTGCTTTTACTGGAGATACAACGTCTGACTTTATTGTTGACAAAACTAATATTGATGTTATGAGGGCTAGGATTCTTGTTGTTGAGGTGCCTTACTGAGATTCTTTTGTTTTTGCTACTTTATTTATACTCTTGATAAATGTGAGATTCTTTTACTGGAGATTCTTTTGGTTGCTTTATCTTCTGAATCTTAGAGGTGAGGCAGTTCTCATGGTAACCATGGGCTGCTCAAACTTGGAATTTCTCATGGGAAAACACTTCATAAAAGCAATCTTAATATGTACTCTTGATAAATGTGAACCATAGACTGCAAATTTATTTCAATATGAAATTTGCGGTCCTTATTTCAATCATATGCAGTTCACAATCGTGCATGTAGTAAACAATTATAGTTTGCCTTTGTGAATGGTGGAATCTTGAATTGTTCTCATCCCCTTTGCTGAGTGTGGTGCAGTGCATTCGTGATGGTAGCATGATCAGTAGTACTTGCAAGAGTTAATTAACCCTTTCTGCTCTCTCTCTCTCTCTCTGGCATGCATTTGTGCTTTGAGAAAGTTATGTATTCAGCGATAAGTGTCTTGAATACCTAAAATTTTCAACATCATGGTTTATTAATGGTGTTGCCATGGTTGGCTCAGAGAAATCGTGTTTTATGCCCTGGGTAATAAATTCATTGAAGAAGTGAGGAAACTCATTTTAGTGATAGTGTTTTGAGCCATTGAATGTCAATGAAATTCTAAAACAATGCGGTACTCAACCAGAATTTAGTTTTAAAAGAATTAATTGTTAGGTTTTTTGTTGTCAACTAGTGTCAATAACTGGTGTACATATTAGCCATAGCTAACTAAGAACCAGTGTTGTCCTGCAGAGCACGTTCATAGATAACTCTGTATCAGTTGAGCATGCAAGATATTATGGACACATGCATCTTTCTGAGGTAAAACTTATGCCTTTCCTCAAACATTCTTGTATGTAATGTTTATGACAATATGTTATTTGTTCAGGATTCCTAACTGTGTTTGTTAATTATGTGGATGGGCTTCTAGATAATTAATTATGCTGACAAGTTTGAAAACAAAGCAATTCTTTTGATTCACTTTTCAGCTCGGTATGCATTAGAGGTATGTCTTGACAGTTCTGGTGTATGTGATTTATTTTATCTGCAAGCCTTGGATAACTATTTGAAGGTTTCACTCTCTTGACCAAGTGTAGTTCTGCAATCAAAATCAAGTTGTTTATTGTACTATTTACATACCTATAATCAAGGATTGCCAAATACCTTCTGGCCAAAATTTTGTGTGTGTGTGTGTGTGTGTGTGTGTGTGTGTTTCCTAATTATCCTATAGAAAATTTCCAGATCTTGTTTGGTTCACCCTTTGGCCTCCCTCATTCAAAGATGCTTTTCCTTTTTTATGAAATTAAAAGATGCTTCCAATCGAATAGACCATCATCTGCTAAAAGATCGCAGAGTTTCGTTGTTACAGTCATAGTCTTGTTTTTAAAATGCTACCTTAATTTGCATTTCTTGTTGTGGTTAAGTGGTTAATCTGCCCTTCCTGTTCTGTCAGAAAATCGAGGAAGCAGTTTCTGCGCTGCCTTTGCCTCTAGCTGGCCGAGTTTTTGCACTTACAGAAGGTATCTAAAGAAGTGGAGGTTAGAATTGGATCTCTATTTTGATCTTGTATTTCTGTTGTTGTGTGAGTGAATCTATGTGGTTCATTGTTGTCTGTCTTGTTGCGGTGAAGTAGTTGAATATCTTCAGAATTTGCATTATAGATTCTATTAGGAAGATGTTATAGAACTTTGTGGTGTAATAATTGTGCTTATTCAAATTTGGTGATATGGTTTAGGCACAGTTGCAAATGACTGGGCCTAATGGCATAATGCATTCTCGGTTTCTCTATGGATAGCACTTTTAAGCAAGCAATTCATCATTTTGTCAAATTTACAGCACCAGAAACTGTAAAAGGGTTCTTATCAATGTTAAATGGATTATTAAAATCACAGAGTGTAATGAGATTAACTAATACTAATAAACTGAATCATCCCTCTGTGGATAAGGATCTTTATACTGCCCTATAGAATGGAATTTCTACTTGCTGGAGACAGTTTTTTGATATCAAATATATAAGCTAACAGAGCAAACATAAGCTCTCAAAGGTTAAATATGTGCCAAAATGTGATTCAATCCCAAACTAACACTGTTGACATTGACACAAACAGATTAGACACAACAGTGCAAAAGACAAGAAAAGAGTGTCAACCCAACATAACCAGAATTTCCAGCTGTCAACTTCTCAATTGCATTGGCCATCACACAACAGAATCTTGCTTCAAGGGCTAGGGAGCTAACCACTCCCTCCATAGACTTGAGTTCTTATGGAACTCTGGATGAAACATCAATTAAGTGAAATTCTCACCTAAAACAAGCCCAAAACATTTAACAACATCTTCAAGCCCCAAAGCAGAAGAAGCCTTAGGACATGGTTTGGCTCTTCAGATACCAAGTTTTTCATTTTCTCCCCTTGAGCCTATCTCTTAGCAAATCTTAGTAATAATTAATGTTAATTATATAGTTCAAACAAGAAATTCCCAACTCTCATTCACCAGTAATATTTATATTCTTTTATTTTTCTCCTTTTTAATTATTGAAGAGAGGGCAAAAGGGAAGTTTGAGCAGGCCAAGGGATGAGAATAATCTGGATGTGAAATTGTGAATATGTATGGCATCAGTCCTTGTCTAATGACCCACCTTGCATGCTACTGTCTGCAACTTTTTTTTTAAAATTTTTTGGTTCTAGATCTTTCTGCTAAACTTTTAATTAATGATATCCAGCTAGAATGATCATGAACTTTTGAAATATTTGATAGACTGACAGGACTCACTCAAAGGTAAAGAGGTAAGTGCTGTCACAAGATTAGACTAAAAACTCCATGCTAGATTTACATAATTTGCATAGATATGCATCTTATTTATAAATTCATAATTTTTTCTTTTCTCAATGATAAACAACTTTTATTCTCATGCGAGTTAAATTATTAATTTTATTTAATAAATTATAAAAAATATCCTTAATTTAAAATTAATTTATTTATTCACATTTAATTTTTTTTATAATTTTATTAGATAAAATTAACAATTTAATTTTTTATAAGAACAAAAGTTATTCATAAGATAGTAACTGAAAACACAAAAAAAAAAAAAACAAAACAAAAAAAAGAAATCACAAGATACCATGTAAGAAAATTTAAACCATAAAGAGTTGATGTTCTATAGTTTAAACTTGAGAAACCAAGGGAGTATGAGTTGGGAAATACCTTCAATGTTTTGTCACGTATCATGTAACTGTAAGGTGTTATTCAGTGTACCTAACAAAAGAAAACTAACGTGTTCTGTCACAATATTAATTAAATATATCTAAAATGCCAGCTGAGCCTCGACTGCACCGAATTGTATTTGATTAAGCACAAGTGTTGTCTTCATCAGCTCTTGTCAAAGGCCAAGTGTCTGGATGACGATTCAAGCTAGAAGGATTGGGTTTTTTGTCAAAAGCAAGAAAAAAAACAGAAACAAAATCTGTTTAATCTCTACCTTACAAGTCATAATTACATGTTTAAATGAAACTTTGAATTACATAACCCCTTAACCATGGCTTATAGCACAGCACTACTTCTACATGAACACATACACACAACATGAGCTAAAGACCTGCCTCAACTCACATTTTATCTCCTCCTCCTTTCCCAGGTCTTCTGATAGATCTTCTGAACAATGGACTGAAAACCACTCCAAAGCCTTAGCATTCTTGTGTATATATTTAAGAATCGAACCTCTTCTGCATTATCCTTAACTGGTATAACATTCTTCTGATATTCCTCATCAAATCCTTGGGGAAAGTGTAGAGATCGTAGATTTGGTGACTTTTGAAGAACATGCATCAGTGCAGCTCCATCACGATTAGCAAAGTTGAAATTTACATTCAAATCAGTCAAGTTGTAAAATGTAGGAAGATGATTAGCTTGGAAATTTTCTGCAAATGAGATACCCTGGCAGAAAATAGAAAACTTTTGTTATCAGAAACTAATGAATGAATTAAACTTCGTCTAATTTGCATTATAAAGTAAAAGATATATATATATATATATATACCTGAAGTGTTTCATATGATAGTTCAAGAAATTTGACACCCCGAATTGCTTTCAATAATTGAAGCGTGCGATGAGCAGCCTGAGCTCGAACTCGTTGGTCATAACCCAACGAACCGAAAACATCAACTTCAGCACGAGTTACTGAAGATAGGTTACAAGTTATGAGTTCGACTTGCAAAGAACTCGTGTGGTAAAAGTTTAAAAGGTTTGGAGTACAAATCTTTATTGAAATATCTGGGGGGTTTTCGTCGAAGAAAATAAGGGATAATGTCAAAAGGGTGGGAATAGAGATGGTGATTTCTGTTGTTTTGGTCCAACCACAGTTGTCTATACACAACTCTTTCAGGACAGGGCAGGCAGAGAGGAGGAGCTGAGCAGAGTGCTCATCCTGGAATTTAATGTAATCCAGATACAAGGTTTTAAGTCTGGGTAAGAATATGGAGGTTGGAAAATTGATTAAGGTAACCTGAGTCATATGTAACTTCAAAGAAATCAATGTCTGGGAAGTAAAAAGGCAATGAGGAAAGGTAAACAAATTGGATTCTAAGTGATATGGAATAGAAAGGTCAAGCTCTTCGACTTTATGGTTAACTACTTCTGATACTATTGACATGGATGCTAGTATTTGGGAAAAACAGACGGCACAATCGGAGTGCAGATGAAATTTTCGTATGCGTGTAGTGTCAGGAATGAGGAGCTCTCTCTGAACCTTATCTAAGAAACTAGGACGTTCTTTCTGCTTTTCTTTCCAAGCATCGAAGTTAAAATTAACAATGGCAAAGGAAGTCCACAAGGACCGCCATCTTGAAGATAATGCAGAAGTGCTTACTATATCCTTTGTTGGTAAAAAAGATAGAATATGACGAAGAAGTTCATTGGGTAATTGACTGATAAAATCTTCACTGGAATCATCTTGCTGGACTTTGATAGAATACATGTTTTCTAAAAGAAAATCAAAAGGAAAAGAGAGGAAGTGGTGAATTAACAGACAAGAGCTTTAGATTACTGTAGAAGAGAATTGGCTTGGTGAAGAAATTATGTCGTGCTCTTTTTCGGAATTCTACAGTTCCCTAAACTCTTATTGCCAAAAATATATTATTAAATAAATATTTTTAAATTATTGAAAGAAGGAATTGTATTCAGACCAAAGTAGATAGTTGTACATGGAATTTGTTTTAAAGCTAAATTTTTTTAAGGAATTAAATTAAGATTTTTATTTGATAGAATGTCATATATAAATTTTATAAATTATTAATAAATCTCCTTAATAAACAAATTTAAAAATTAAGGATTTGAATTAAATAAATATTTGTTTCAAAAAATATGAAGTGGTAACTTCGAATTAATTAAGTGATAATGTATAAATAAAAAGTAGTAATATTATTGATTTCATTCTAATAATACTTGTTTACTAGTAGAGATGAACAAGGGCAAGTCAAACCTTTGCAATTTCTAAGTATTACTAGTAAATTAATTAACTAATTTTAGGTAATTTTATTCAAATTATTAATTTTATATGACTTCTCATTCAATTGCAATTGAATTTTTAAATCAAATTAAAATCAAAATTTTTAATATTAAACACTTTTTTTTGTCAAATTCATGCATTGTAAATTGAAATTGAATTGTTCCTCTTGGACCCAAATTGAAATTGAAATTGCATTTTAAACAATTTTTCTTTCTTTTTTTGAAATTTCTCAAAAATTGTCAAACCAACTAATTATTTGACAATGTAGGTGCATATTTTATTTGAATTTATTGGGCCCATAAAAGAAAATTAGAGTAAAGTTTGTGCTTTAAAAAAATATTAATATAAATAACCCAAGGGATTAAAAGATAATAATATGCTTGAGAATCAAGAAAACTTGCCATAAACGAAAGGAAAAAAACACTCCATAAATTCCAACCCAATCCAGCAATTTCTTTTCTAAAGAATCAAAGAATTCGTTCAACCGGCTAAGAAACTTTTTGCTGAACCACTCGCTGTTCCTTTCAAAGCCTCAAACTGGCCTCAAATTAGCAGCACGTGTCCCAAAAGTGAACGGTTGTAATAGCGAGTAAACCCAATTTAACTACTCGCGACGGTGGTTTAAGAAAATAAATAAAAAAAGACATAATAATTTAAAAAATTCTTTAATTATTCATTGAAATTAACATAAATATTTATTATTATATATTGCTTTCAATTATATTATATTTTTATTTTAAATTAAATAAATTTTTATAATTAATAATTAATTAATTATTATTAGTTAAATATTTTTAATTATTTTAATATCCACTTGATTATAATATAGTGTTGATATAAAAAGTGAAAATAACATTTTGTTATATCATCATTCGGTATGTTAATATTATGTAATATAAAATATAAATAATTATTAATTATAAATATTTATTTGATTAAAAATAAAATTAAAAATTTAATTAAATGTAATAAAAAATAATTTATTGAAATTTATAAGTTTTTAAGTATTATCCCTAAAAGAAAGCTTTTATTAAAAAAAATTATTGTCATAAAAAATGTTATGAGTAATAATTATTTGTACATTGAATGTGTTTAAGTAATAAAACTCATGCATGATTTTCTCATAAAATATATTTATGATGGTGACCAAGTTCATTAAATTTATTTTTTATGTAGAATGCACACCTTAACCATCACAAATTTTTTTGATGTGATCATATCCATTAAATCTTAGGCATCCAATCATGATAATTATTTTATTTTTAATTATTAAATATTAATAAATTATTATTTATAAAAAATTATTTTTAAATTTATATTTGATATAACAACGTATAAAAATTATATATTAAAATTGAGTAATTGATATACAAAAATTTTAAAAAGAAAATCTTGAGAGTTAATTAAAAAATAAAAAATTATAATTATTTTGCATGTTATATTGATTATCCTAAATCAAATGTGACATAAAAATAATAATTGCTTTATTAATATGGAAATTTATATTCACATTTTTAATTATATAAAGAGGAGGAAAAGGTGAAAGAGGTTTGAAGAAAGGAGAGGAATTCCGATAGCCAAAGCAAAAGAAGTAAAGTCTTTTACTCTTTTAGTTTATTAATTAATTAAAATTAAAATAATAGGAAAAACTTAAGGAAAAAAAAAGATTAAAAAGGGAAAATAAAAATACAACTTCTTTTGTTCATTATCCAATCTCTTTCTCTCTCTAAAATCTTTCATGTTTTTCTCTTTCACTTTATCTCTCTCTCTCATCAGGTCCCCCTAAGTTTTCGTTCCAAAAACCCCACAAACCACACTCTAGCAATCGTTATCTTTTTTTTTTTTTCTATATTTTTTTGATTTCCCATTTTAATTTGTTCAAAAATTAATTCAATTTCCACAAAATTTTTTTTCTTTATTTTGTGTGTAATATTTTTTAATTTTTTCGTTTAATTGCAATCAAAAGCTTAAATTTTTAATTTGTGCTATATTTGATAAAATAAATAATTTTTTTTGGGTTTTTAATAAACAACCAGAATCAAAATCAAAGCGGGTTTTTGTTGTTTTGTTTCGATTCGAAGTTTGTTTATTTTTGGGAAAAGAAATCTCGTGTTTTTTTTTTTGAAATGGAGACACTTGTAACCTGAAAATTTCTTCAATTAGAAGGCTGTTTCGTTCTGGGTTTTCATAATTTCCTCTTAATTGCCCCCCCTTTTGTTACAGCAAAACCCGCAAAAAAAGAGAATTACGAATTTTTTTATGAGATTTTGAGTAGGAACAGCCTTTGGGCTTATGGTAAAAGGAGAAATTGGGGAATTATCAGAAAGAATTTTGATTATCTGGGTAGTTTCGATTCTGGGTTTGCTTAATTGGGTGTTTGAGATTATGAGGAATAGTGGAGATGGGCAAGGGCAATCTAAAATGCAAGGTGGGGGTGTCGTTTCAAGGTCAGCTCGGAGTTCATTTCGTGCCATCTCCAGTTACTTGAGGATCGTTTCTTCCGGTGCTTCGACCGTGGCACGGTCGGCGGTTTCCGTGGCATCGTCGATTGTGGATAGGGAAGATGATTCTGGGTGTGATCAGGTAAGAAACAATGATGGTTTTTGAGAACTTTTTTTTTTAGTTTGTCCGTGCGGAATATGTTATGGAATTGGAAAGCTTATTTGAGTTCAGTTTTGGTTTTTTTTTTTTTTGAAGTTTCTTCGAGTATTATAAGTGTGCCTACTTTAGTTTTCCTATAGAATTGGAATATTTTAGGGGGTTTAAATTTTCGTATGAAGAAAACGTCAGTTTCTTTTGAGTTCAATTTGGCCTTTTTCTTATTGGAGACGTCTAGTATGCCCATGTTGAGTTTGTTATAGAATTGGAAAGCTTCTTTCACGTCAATTTGGTGTTTTTTTTTTAAATTTAAATGGATTATAATTATGACCTTGTTGAGTTTGTTGTAGAATTGGCAAGCTTCTTTTGATGCAATTATTTGCTTTTTTTTTTTTGAGGACTTTAAGTATAGTTACCTATTTAATTAGCCTTTTTTCTATATGAGGTTAAGAATTCGATGTTGTATAAAATGTTAAATCGATGCTGGTCTGATTTGGGTTCCACAGGAGAGCTATTGGCAATCCCTGATTGCCATTTGACAATTTATATATGTGTTGAGTTTTGACATAGTGTAGAAGCTCAATCCATCATGCCACTGTAATTATTTTCTATTCTTTGGCATGGGATTAGACTTGCCATGATATTGTGTATTTAAGGTGTTGCACTGTTATAAGTATTTGATTTCATGATTTGTATAATCTCCTTAGGTGTTTTAGCAATTTTGGAAATCAAACAATTTGGCTTTCTATCTACACAAAAAATGAACTATAAGTAAGATCTGGTGGATTTTTCTAGAATAATTTACTGTTTATGTTAGAAGCCACTTGCCAATCAGGCTGACTATGAGCGGATTTAAATCTGTAATTTGACAGTGCATTTCTTTAGATGATCGTTATAATTAAGAAATATGTGAGTGTTTCCAACCTTTATGGTTCTGTTAAGCACCATAGCTCCAAAAGTTGTAGATATGAATGGTTGGAAATTTTAGTTGGCTGTTGGTTCACATGTTTGTTTCTTTCACACCTTGAAACTTCTCAACCTATTATTGTCATGAATGTTAATCTTTTCGCATGTGGTCTATTGGCATTTTGGCTGATTCTTTGAGCTTCTACTTATTTGGTTTTATAAGAGGGCTTACCATGAGTTAGTGTTGACCTGACAGTCAGCTAATTTGGAGAGTTTTGTTGTTTGGATCAGTAGTTGATGACATTTTTAAATGATTGCACTCTTGTCTTTAATGATTGGTATCAAAGAGAAGTTTTTAGTTGTTAAAAAATCAGATCTGGAGTAGGTTGCAACAGAGTACATTTGAAGGCTTGATAGTTGAATGCTTTATGGGGTTAGAATTAGTTAGAGGTTTTATTCTCTTACATAGATTAACATAGAGAACTTGGTAAAGAATGTTGGAGTTTAGGATGGAATTGCAGGCGGTAATGTGTTTGCTTTAATTTGATTTAGGTAATAAGGGGAGAATTTTCTGAGATCCAATCCAAAGTGATATTGGAGTATTTTGGATTTTGTTTTTCTTTTCAATTGCTACAAGCTATACATCCTTTGCCCTGTTAATAATTGATGCATGTGTAACATCATTTTGAGGTTAATCCTAAAAGTTAAGAGCATAGAGAAAATATGGCTAATATCATATTCCTCTGTCAAATTTTATGAGGTAAAGGTGCATTGGGCTGGCTTTGACAAGTTAGAAGGTGAGGGAGATGTCATTCGACAAGTTCTACTGCTTGGTTATCGGTCTGGTTTCCAGGTTTGGGATGTTGAAGAAGCAGATAATGTCCGTGACTTGGTTTCAAGACGTGATGGTCCTGTTTCATTTATGCAAATGCTACCGAAACCAGTAGCTTCTAAGAGATCAGGGGACAAGTTTGTAGACAGCCGTCCCCTTCTGGTAGTTTGTGCTGATGGGTTCATCTCTGGGGGTAATCACAGTCGGGATGGTCCAGGCAATGGAAGCATTCCACACAACCATGATTCAGGGAATGGTAGCCTTGTGCCTACTATTGTCCAGTTTTATTCCTTGCGATCTCAATCTTATGTACGTAAGCTAAAGTTTAGGTCAGTGGTTTATTGCATAAGGTGCAGTTCTCGGATTGTTGCTATAGTTCAAGCAGCTCAGGTATGTTATGTTATATGCATCTCCTTTTGAGCACCCTTACATCTAGTCACAGTTTGAGGACTAAGTTTTATATCTTGCAGATACATTGTTATGATGCCACAACATTAGAGATGGAATATACCCTTCTTACAAATCCTATAGTCACTGGCTGCCCTAGTTCCGGAGGTATAGGTTATGGACCTCTTGCAGTTGGTCCTAGGTGGCTGGCTTATAGTGGAAGTCCAGTTGTAGCTTCCAATTGTGGACGTGTCAGTCCGCAGCATCTTTCACCTTCTGCAAGTTTCCCTGGGTTTTCTTCAAATGGGAGCCTAGTTGCACACTATGCAAAAGAATCAAGCAAGCAACTTGCTGCTGGGATTGTGACCTTAGGAGACATTGGATATAAGAAACTGTCCAGATACCTGCCTGAGTCGTACAATTCCCTGCAATCAGGAAGTCCTGGCTGGAAAGCTAATGGGATTGTTAATGGTCATCTACCAGATGCTGATAACATTGGAATGGTATGCATTATTTCTCTCTAATATTGATACACCTGCAACTAGACTAGTATTTTTCAAGCCCCCTTTTTGCTTCCTCCTTTTTAAATATGCCACACCCCCCCCCCCACACACACACACACACAAGTATAATAGTCTTTAATTTCACATTCTTTGTTCAATATCTTATGTATTAAATTTCTTTTCATCGGAGGCTGCTTTTTCTGATATTAAGCACATATTACAAAGTGACTTTTCAGTTGTACTCTTGTGTGCCAAATATAAGCAAAGGGATACAGGATAAACCTGTTTTTGGTTATCACTTCTTATTTTTTTCCCTGGGTTTATCAGGTCATTGTCAGAGATATTGTCAATAAAGCTGTTATTGCTCAGTTTAAGGCACACAAGAGTCCTATTTCAGCATTATGCTTTGATCCTAGTGGGACCCTTCTTGTGACAGCTTCAGTTCAGGGTCATAACATTAATGTTTTCAAGATTATGCCTGCACTTCAAGGAAGCTCTTCTGCATGTGATGCATCATCATCATATGCACATCTCTACAGGCTGCAGCGTGGTTTTACAAATGCTGTAAGACCATCACTACTGTTCTATAATTCTTTCAAATGCTGTTGTTAACAACATGACCTTTTTCTTAATCTTTTTTCATTCTTTTGGGTTTTCAGGTAATACAGGATGTTAGTTTCAGTGATGATAGCAATTGGATTATGATTAGTTCTTCGAGAGGGACAAGCCATCTATTTGCTATCAATCCAATGGGCGGATCTGTATATTTTCAGTCTGGTGATGCTGTTTTTGCCTCTAAACATAGTGGTTTGGGTGTTATGACTAAGCCACAAGTTCGTTGGCCACCTAATTTAGGAGTGCAAGCACCTACTCAAATGAACCTTTGTGCATCTGGGCCCCCATTGACACTTTCTGTTGTTAGCAGAATAAGGAACGGAAGTAATGGTTGGAGAGGCACTGTAAGTGGTGCTGCAGCAGCTGCAACTGGCAGGATGGGTTCCCTTTCGGGGGCCATTGCGTCATCTTTCCATAACTGTAAAGGCAATAATTTTTTGTTTGCTGAGAGCAGCTCTTTGAAGACAAAATACCACCTTCTGGTTTTCTCTCCTTCTGGATGTATGATACAGTATGCTTTACGAATATCAGCTGACCGTGATTCAACACCTTTTGTTTCTGGATTAAGCGCAGCTTATGAGTCAACTGCAGAATCTGATGGAAGATTAGTAGTTGAGGCAATCCAGAAGTGGAATATATGTCAGAAACACATTCGAAGGGAACGAGAAGATAATGTAGACATATATGGTGAGAATGGAACATCAGACAACAGTAAAGTATATCCTGAAGAAATCAAAGAGGGAGGAACATGCCCTGATCCTACTGATATTGTCGACAAAGCAAATCCCAACCCCGAGGAAAAACATAATTTGTATATTTCAGAAGCTGAACTGCAGATGCATCAAGTTCGAATGCCTTTGTGGGCAAAACCAGAGGTATTACTCTGTGTTTAGAAGTTTCTTCGATGTTTGTTTTTGGAGATATGCTTATGCTTGAAGGTGCCAGCTAGCTTAGTTGGTAAAGTCCTGTGGTGGTTGTGCTAAGGACTTGGATCAAATCTCACCTTCACTTGGGATTCTATGTGTGTTTGTGCACATGTGGGTGTTGTGAAGGAGGTTGTTGAGAGAAGGGGGAGAATTATCCCCTGTTTTGTAAGTCCGGCCATTGCACCTGTAGTACTGGTTTTTTTTTTTATTTGAAGAAATTTAACTTTGTTCTTGTTCTATATCTTTCCAGATATACTTCCAATCAATGGTGATGGATGGCATCAAAATATCTGAAGAAAATGCTTTTGGAGGGGAAATAGAAGTTGAAAGGTTCCCAACTCGCATGATTGAAGCACGATCAAAAGACTTAATTCCAGTTTTTGACTATCTTCAAACTCCTAAATTCCAGCAAGCAAGGTTTGCTGAATGCTATTTATGTCCACTTATTTTACTGATTCAAAGGATGCATGTCAATTCTGTTTTTACCGGCAATTTAAAAAGTCTATATATTTGAGTTTTTTTGGTTCATAGTATCATTTTTGAAAGGATGCCTCTTACATCTAAGTGAAGGAGTAGTTAATTTATAAGGTATAGGATCTATTAGTTTTGCCAATTGCTTAATCTGTATCATTCTTTAGGTTTCTTTAGCCCTTGTTTTTCCATGGTCTTTACCGAGTGGCGTTTCATACAACTATTGGATTTGCTTATGTTGACATTCAAGGATTATTCTTACCCTCTGCTTTTTACAGGATTCCAACTGTAGATAGCAATAGGAATGGAGGCCGGCTGCATCAGAGGTCTGGGCTGTCTGAAAATGGGCAGGTTACACGTAGAAGTAGCTCTGGCTCTCTTGACTCCATGAATGAAAATGGTGCTGCATTTGCTGAACTTCACAATGGCATCAAGAAACTAGTTTGAATGGTCCTCAGATGCCTATAGAAAACAAGGGCTTTGTAAATAACAGTGACGGCTCTAAAACAAAACCTCGGCTTGAGATTGTAAATTATAGAGAGAGCTTAAAAATGGAAGCTCAACTCAAGTTTGTAAATAGTAACAGTGAAGGCCTCAAGATGGAGAATCATTTTGAAGATGAAGTGATATGTTTGATTAGAAGTAATGGTTTTATATACAGTTTAGATTATAAGCTGAATGTTAGTATTAATGTTTCCAAAGTGGATACATACCTAATTTAAACTTCACATGTTGCTGTTCAAAAAAAAAAAAAAAACTTCTCATGTTTTACCCACATCCGGATGTTTGTTTTTCCTTGTATGTATAGATAATATGATGCCGTCTACCTAACTTTAGCAGCTTCTGTTTTCACTCATTGTTTAAGATGCCATTGCTTTCCCCATTGTTAAATATACTGGCTAATCAGCTTGTGTGCCATGCCATGTTAACTAAAGGTCTGTACATGGACATGTGGGACATCTGAATGTATTTGTCATTGTGCCAAATGGTTATTTAGATTATAAACTTGCTTGCTTGAACATGGCGTAAACTGTCCCCAGTAGGTTTAAGTCATTTTAGACAAAGCAGTCTTTAGGTATTCCTTCAGCTAGATATTGATTCGATATGCCAATCCCTTCTTAATTTTTTTCTCTAGTTATGCTTCCAGTCAAATTGATTTGATAATAAGATGTCTGTGTTATGATTTTTGAACTGAAATTTTACCTTTCTTTCCTATTTTCAGGTGTGCAGATATTCTTTTTATTCTCCAGAGGCTGATTAACAATGTTAATACTATGGGTGGCAATGTAAACAAGAGGCAAAGGGGGGCTTGACTGTGAAGAGGAATTGTGGATACTATGTTTTGGGTTTTTCATATGTTGACATTGTAAATAACAGACAATGAATTCCCAATAATTAGTTGTGATATGTAAATAATAGCATTACCTTATAACCCCAACTTGCTTCTATTCTATTAATTTAAAAGCTTATTTGTTACCATTCACGTTTAGATTTTGATCAAGTTTTTCTGCAGCAGTAAATAGTAATTCTTGGAGTAAGAAGTTTTCCATGGTGCATCAGTGTTATCTTTCAGCAACATGTGGAGGAAATTTTGATCGAATTTCAATTGAAACAGGTACCATACCATTCAATCCCCATGGATACACCATGCTTTTGGGTATCAAATCGAGGAAACAATTGAATAAAATACAAGAAACTCAAAGGAGAAAGGGAATCTGTTCATGATACAAATATATATGAACAAGCCATGGAAAGTTGGTAACAATGTTCTGGAGCTATCGTAGTATGGTTTTAATCTATGAGAGGTTGTGCTGAATTGGCAGCGGCAGACAACAAGAAGGAAGTCAGAACCAAGAACTGCAGAGAATGACAGCAAAGCTAGTGAAGAGAGGGAGAGAGTTTTCTTGGAATACCGCCAAGCTAATGAGAGGGAGAGAGTTTTCTTGCAATATGAGGAGCACACATTCAAAACAAAAAAACCATAAAACAACACAGGCTCAATAATATCATCTCTGATACAAGTATATATAAGCAAGGCATAGTCAACAGTAATCAACTGCCCTAACTGCCTCTTGGTACACTGTAAATAATGCTAAACTTGAAAGATCTCAACCATAACAGATCAAATACCAATACAAGCGTCTTATGCAAAGCCATGGGAAATAAACCAGATATGAAGCAATGCAGAAAGGTATGAAACTTAGGCTGAAATCTAACACAACAGTTGATAGATTGTCTGATATGATCATGGCAGCAGACAAAGAAAGAGAAACTAGAAGAAAAAAAAATATCCTGCGGGCCTTGGTTGGTAATGACACATTGTTTGACCTTGTAGGGAAGGCAATAGATGTGGCATTGGATTTGGATCTCTAGCTTACCTTGCTAGCATCAGACGCAAAGGGTTCTTATTCACTTCCTCCCAAGATTTAAATAATATACAGTCTCCTATAATTCACATAGCTTTATTTTACTTGACAATTGGAATTCATTGCATACAGTGCCGAAAATTGTACAAGATATGATAGGCTAGAACATAGATCTTCAAGGCCTTAAGCATGTCATAGAAATAGTTTACCCACTTTTCCAACACTATCTGCCGTCTTCCTATAAACAACCACCATGATAGAAAAAACTTTATGCATTTGTAACTTGTTTCAGATCATCAAACCATTTCTACAAATTTTCTGTATGTTTCTGATATACTTGCAAAGATTTTCTGTATTGATGGCAACAAGTGCATGCATAGATATATGTTGAGATCAAATCTCTTCAATTTTCAATAACTGTCTTTGGCATTAGTCATGTCATCCTCAATATAGGCAAGGACCAACAGCTATAGTACTTTCACCAGTTTCGTGTAATCTTGCTTCCAAAGCTGACTGTAATTAAGAAAATTTTGAGCCTGATCATAGCCAAACTCTACCTTCAAAAGGAGGTTTTGAGCTTTCAATCCCCATTTTCTCATCTATTAGAGAAGAAAAAGATGGGTAAGAGTTATGCGCAGGTTTCTATGGCGTCGATAGTTCTATAAGCAGAAACCCGATTGACATTTTTCCAAGAAAAAGGCTTCTTGTTTGAAAAACTAGCACTGTAATTACGTTGTTGGGAAATATACACATTCTAAAATGAACTGCAACAAAGTGGGATAGGCAGCCTCTTGTTCAAAGCCTTGCTATATACACTTATTTACATATGGTTCTCTTTCTGAACCTGCTGTTCCACAAACTAACAAAACTACCAGAAAAGGGAAGAATGAATTTCTTACATTTCATTTCACAGCATTAATTTTCAACCATAAAACACGAGTTGCAATAACCCAAAGCTGAATCTAAGACCTCGATTCCAAACAACTGCAGGAATCAACCTGACCTGCTATGTGCCAAAGTTGAGCACCATTTTTCAACCACCTTTTCCAAGCTAGTAGGCCTAAAAACAAGGAAAATCAACCAGAAAAAGGTAAGACACTTGAAATAGATACATGAGTGCAGTAAACTGTATTAGTCAACTGGATATTTTACTATCTTATGCAATGCTCTTAATCAACTAACCAAAAATAGCTATCTAGACATGCAGAATGAGGAGTTTTTCTTACCCATCTATCTTCTAGTTTCAGCATCAGAGAGGCTCTACATGGTTGGAATCGTTGCTGAAGACTGAATCTGATCTCAACATCATCCTATACAAGATTACTCCACCACTGCAAATCCCCTTTTATTTCTCTATGAGTTACTGCATTGCTTGTCGCAAAAGGAAGCTTTGTAGCATGGGACAGTTTCTCACTTCAATTTTCTACAAAGAGGGCCAAGCAGGTACCCTTGAACAAATAGTCGTTAACATGGTCAAATCTCTCAGTTCTATGACTCTTGGCTTTGAGATCATTTCCGTGGACACTTCTCCTGAAATGATATGTTTCATTCTGCTACATTTTCTTACCCTGACCTCTTCAAGGTTTTTAACCTGTTGAAGTAAAGCAAAGGATATGAGTGTCTTCAGGTTTTTACAGTCCACCACTTCTATAATTTTAACCATCCAACGCATCGTCTTCTAGGGACCATGCCTCCCACAATTGCGGCTAAATTTTCTAAGCGGCTGAGGCTTAAATGCTCCAACTTTTGTAAGATGCTTCCTACAATGTTCTCTCCACTTTTCAAACTAGTGATGCAATCACACTTCGATATAGTGAGTGACTTTAAGCTTTTCAGTCCAGACAAACTATTGTTGACGGCCAGTTCAGAAAATGCACTCTTGCCTTCACGTATAACCAGATCCAAGGCAGTTGCAGTGCACAACAACCCTTTAAGCCCTCTTCCCATGAGGTCAACTCCTCTGAGAATGACTTGCTTTTCATCATGTTCATTGGGCAGTTAGTTTGAATCACAACTTGTTGGGCTAATTTGTATGTTGAGCTCTCCCAGTCTCCTCAACCAAGAAGCATCCAGGACAAGAGAATCAACCTTGTCTAGTCTTATTTTAACAATTGATAGCTTCTCCAGGGTGAGTATCTCATCGAATGCTGCTCTCCCATCTTCTATATTACATCTGGCATCCCACTTATATTCACTGAAAGACATGTCCAATGACTCCAGGCTTTGCAATCCTGAAATTGTACCAGACTCAATTGTTTCTAGGTGGTGTGTGCGGGACAAATTTAGTTCTCCCAGATTATGTAGCTTACTCATTCCATTTGGTAGTTCTCTCAGTCAAGTGCCAGAGAGATGCTTCTTCATTTAGAACGTCCAGCTTGATCTCTTCATTGGTCATTGCCTTGCACACATCGAGGGATCGAGTTGTCAAAAGAATCTTGCAGTTGGCTTGGTCATCATCCTGTGGAACACCCAGAATGTCCAAATCAATTTGCTCCCAAACATCATCTAGAATCAGGAGGAACTTTTTCTTCATCAATCTTTGAAGCAGTTTCTTAGCCCTTTCCTCTATGGTATTGTTCCCATCCAATTCTAAGTTCAATCTCTTGGCTATTTCAGATTGAACCTTTTCAAAATCCAAGTCCTTTGATACTGTGACCCAGATGACAATATCTAGTTCTTCCGTCAAGGAGGATGACTCAAGCTTGTTGTTCAGGATTCTGATCATCGTAGTTTTCCCCACTCCTCCCATGCCCCGGACAGCTATCCTCTTATTTTCATGCCCCTTCAGGAATTCCATTAGTCTTTCTATCATCTCTACTGCTTCTCTCTGACCAGCAAGAGATGGTCCTTGTTGTTTCTCAACTGCTCTTACAGGAGACTTCTTGTGAGTAACAACAGTATCAAAATTGCATGTATCTATCAGATGCTTCACCTCAACACGCTTCTTTGCCATACGTCTGCTGAGCTGGTACCGGGGAAGAATGTTACAGCTTGAACTGCATCCTTGGACAGCAATCCTAGCAGCCTTTTCTAGCATCGGCTGTACTTCTCCTTCAATCTCCTCAACCTTGATAAGCAATCCTTTGACTTGTGCAGCTGGACATTTCCCTTCTGTTTCAGCTCATCTGACATCCTCTTCTTTCGTGCATCAAGTTTCTCTATTTCATTCTGCAGGCTTTTGGTGTTATAGTGGAGTTTTGCAAGGGTGGCAATGCTTGAAAAGATAAAGCTGGCAATACATCCTCCAGTTTCAACAATGACTGCACCCAAGGTATCCAAGGCTAGAGAGTTGAAGGTTGAGCTTGAAGAGCATTTATGGCCTTTGATGTCGACAAAACAGACAAGCTCATAGGAAGAACCAAGAGCAAGAGTCGAATACATTTTGTCATCACCTGTGAAATAGTCCAAAATGTTGGTTTTATTTTGGTGGTCATCTTTTATTTCCCACCTTAGAAATCCATGCAAATCCTTGAGAAACTCATCATCCCTAGATAGAAGAAGTAGAACATGCACAAAGCTATATGCTGCCGTTTAGGCACCATGCAATCCAAGAACACATGGTGTTAACAAATATAGTGTACAACACAAGGAATCCATAACATGCCTCATTGTCAATATCTGTTTTTTCCATTTCTTCTTTATTTTGATGACTCCTAGTACTGCACAAGCAATGCAAAATCTTCTTGCCATTCCCCATATATTGTTGTATCTTGATTATTAACCTTTGTCACCCAAGAGTTGCTAATCAAGCTGTTAAAGAAAAGAAAAATACGGTGTGATTAGGCCTTACAAATTTATCTATATTTATCGATATTTAATTTTAATGTAATTTGTAAAACTCGTACTTTAAAATTGAAATCTTTTTATCATTAAAAAGAGACATGGTTATTGATTTAGTTATATTTCACTGGTAAAATTTTTTGTCTTTTAATACATTTGTTGGTTCCATAATATGATAATTTGAGACAACCCAAGATTGCAGGTACCATCAGCTTTTATCTTGAAAAATAAATTATTCCATGATTCTATTTTCTCAAAAAGAAATAGCAATGTTGATGTTTCTTTGGATCAGCCCACCATAACCTGGGCTTACTTTTGCTCTACATTTTGCTTGGCCAAATTAACTTCTCCTAGTATCAAAACTCAAATTTAAAATATACCTTTTTTAATAATTAATGATTATTATATTAGTTTCACATGACATTCATGTCAGAATTCTATGGTTTTTTTCCCTCTTTACTTTCACTATAATTTATTTATTTTATTTTTTGTAAGAGCATAGAGTAGAATTCAATACATGCAATGAAAATTGTACTGTTTTATATATATATATATATATACAATTAGGTGGTATATCAGCTCATGAAGTAAGTATTTTCCATGAAAGGGAATATATCATTTATATTGTATGATTGTTTTACAAGGTAAATTGATTCCTTTTGACCAGGCTGATGTTCTCTAGCTTTCTTTCTTCCTTTTTAATATTGAAGGTGATGTTATAGCTTTCATGTGTGTCTGGAAGTGTAGTTAAACATAATTTTCCTACAGGAAAAGGATAAGAAAGAACCCTAGCTTGAAATCAATTAGATCATGTCAGATTTTTTAGGCTTAATTTATTATAATATGTAATTAATGTTATCTTTTTCGAATTCAAAATCAAATGGATCAAGAGTATATGTAAAATGAAATTTTGATTACAGGTTTTGAGTTTGAA
The DNA here is from genome assembly GCF_002168275.2 of Theobroma umbraticum. NCBI lineage: Eukaryota > Viridiplantae > Streptophyta > Magnoliopsida > Malvales > Malvaceae > Theobroma > Theobroma umbraticum. The sequence continues at coordinate 6,906,133 of NW_018397262.1, read as the reverse complement.
CTTTAATCCTCTTGTTATATGACACATACTTAATATGTCATAGATAATAAAAGAAGGTGCATAGTCTTGGCTATTATCAGTTTACAAAATTTTTCATCATTTTCGTTTACTCATTTTTCGTGTTAAGAATAAATTTTGATATAAATTTTTAAGTATAAATAATGAGATTCGTCGTAAAATGATCATATTATTTTTATTCGATTTAATTATTTATGATTTTATTTATAAAAAAAATTTATTACGCTGTGCTTGTATATATATATATATATATATAATATAATATTAAGAAAATCTTCATGCAAAACGTTTTCTCCAATGAAGGGTTAGATGTTTCCTGTGTTTTCACTCCAACAACCGAAGTGGCATCAACCCCACCATGAGAGATTACAGAAAGAGAAAGTCATTTTCCATTTAGAAACCCTGTACCGTCAAAGTCCGAACCCTCTTCTCTTTTTCTTTCCTATGCCTACAAGAACTAAACCTTCATGTGGTGGCAAAGCTAAGTGACACCAAACAATATTTTCCCATTTTTTTTCTCTTTTTTTTTTCTGTTTTTTTTTGTCCGAAGTTTCTGTGTCTGATGATCTCTCAACTTCCCTACTTCAAACCCAAGCCAAAACCTCCAAACTCAACAAAAAAACAAACATAGCCTGTTTCTAAGTCTCATGTCTTTGTCTCCTTAACAACCCTTTCCTCCCTTGTTCTAAAAATAAATATAACCTTCCAGGGGACTTGACATATTTAGCCTGAATGCTAAGCAAGGTTAGGTAACTGACAGCTACAATTTAAACCCCATCTCAAATCCTTCCTTTTACAGCATTTCCTTGCTTGGGGGCTTCTCAGTTCTTCTTCCAAATGAATTACCAATAGCTGTACAGAGAAGCAGAAGAAGAATTCCTGGGGGATCATCCCGGAGGGCTGTGTGTTGGGTTCTGCTTGCTTGCTTTGACTGCTGTTTCTCTTTCTTCTGTCGAGGACAAGAACAATGCAGCTTCACATCTCACCAAGTTTGAGGCATGTGACAGTACTTCCAGGCAAAGGTGTTAGAGAGTTCATCAAAGTCAAGGTTGGTTCAAGACGGGTTTTCATACCGAATGCTCTTCTACTCACTTCTTTTCTTCACATTCCTTCTCCGGTTTGTCTTTGTATTGTCAACTGTTGACAGCATTGATGGAGAAACCAGGTGTTCCACCATAGGTAAGTTTCCTTTTGTTTCTCTTCAAAAGTACACCAGATTAACATTGTTTTAATTAGCAGCATTGAACTTAGAGTTCAAGGAAGAATGTAAATGTCTTTTACAAGATTTGACAGTGAATAACAAAGCAATGATCAAATGCCAATGTCTGCTCTCAGATAAACATAAACAAAAAAAAAAAAAAGAAAACAAAGCATATAGGATAATGTCATATAATTATTACATAAAAACTCTACATCTATAGATATATAGAAAATAATTATCTGTTGTGCCATGAAAAAGCTGATTCTGGCAGTAAATTTATATCCATTGATTTTATTTATTGATCATTTAAGAAATATGATTAGTTTGGTATCGTATAATAAAGAATAATGAGGGATTCAGATGGGGAACCATAATCAATAACATGTGTGACAAATTAATTAAGTTATTATATCAGCATTTACAAATGTACCCTTCATTTGCCTCTCGGATTCATCTAGGATGCCTTTGTGATTTATCTGCCAATGCTCATTTACCATTGAGAATTCCATGTGATAACTGTGAACCCAGAATTTCTCTGTTTAGTAATCTTCAATAAAAGCTCAAATCACAATTAGCATGTGAAAAGTATTATTACAGTAATTAAATAAGAAATTCTTTTTTTTCCTATATGGTCGGTTGATTAACAGTGACCTTGTTCTTCCCACATGATCCCCTAGCAAGAAAAAATAAATACTAATTTGGGCTTTTTTTAATTAATTATTCTTTGTCTTTGGCTTTATGATAGGTTGCTTGGGGAAAAGAATAGGACCAAGGATCTTGGGAAGAAGGATTGAGTCAAATGTAAATTCCCAATCTCATTCTAGTTTAACAAATTACTTAGAATATCAGTTCTTTTAACTAATTGGAATTGCTTGTGGTTTATTGAAGGTCCCAGAAGTGATATACCAAGTACTAAATGAACCAGTAAGCAAAGATGAAGTACAAGGAAAAACTGATGTTCCTCAGACATTAGAAGAGTTTATGGCTGAAATGAAAGAAAGCAGATCAGATGCAAAAGCCTTTGCTCTAAGACTAAGAGAAATGGTATCACTTGATTTCTGTTTTTTCTGCCCTTATATTTAGATTGCAGTTAGCCACGAATGTATTGGACTTGATGAAGGTTTTGACAATTTTTTTCCAGATAGTTCTACTTGAACAAAGGACCAGAACGGCTAAAATCCAGGAATATTTGTACCGCCATGTAGCATCAAGCAGCATTCCAAAACAGTTGCATTGCTTGGCACTAAAGCTAGCCAATGAGCACTCCACCAACGCAGCTGCTCGCCTCCAGCTCCCCTCAGCAGAACTTGTCCCCGCCCTTGTCGATAACTCTTACTTCCACTTTGTACTTGCCTCAGATAATGTGCTTGCAGCCTCGGTTGTTGCAACATCCCTTGTAAAAAACGCATTACGCCCTGAAAAATTTGTTCTACACATAATAACAGATAGGAAAACCCACTCCCCCATGCAGGCCTGGTTTTCATTGCATCCTTTATCGCCTGCTATAATTGAGGTTAAGGCATTGCATCAGTTTGATTGGCTTTCAAAAGGGAAGGTGCCTGTTTTGGAAGCAATGGAAAAAGATCAAAGAGTAAGGTCACAGTTCAGAGGAGGATCATCAGCAATTGTAGCAAATAATACCGAGAAGCCTCAAGTTATCGCAGCAAAACTACAAGCACTCAGTCCTAAGTACAACTCCTTGATGAATCACATTCGGATACATTTACCAGAGGTAACATTTTGTTACTTAAGGGGAAGAGAAGAAATATTCAAGTACTAGTGGCTATTTCTTAACTGAATTTTCTTTGCATGCAGTTGTTTCCCAGCCTCAGCAAGGTAGTCTTCCTAGATGATGACATTGTGGTACAAACTGACCTTTCACCTCTTTGGGACATTGGCATGAATGGAAAAGTTAATGGAGCAGTGGAGACATGTAGGGGTGAAGATACGTTTGTCATGTCAAAGCGATTCAAGAGCTATCTCAACTTCTCCCATCCTATGATTGCAAAGAATTTTGATCCTAATGAATGTGCATGGGCATATGGTATGAATATTTTTGATCTTGAGGCTTGGAGGAAGACCAACGTTAGCCTTACATACTATCACTGGCTTGAACAGGTAATCCCATCTCCAGATTCTAACCATTAACTGATTGTGCACTGCATTTTACATTGAAAATATTGATAATAGATTATCTAATTTTGTTATCCTGACTAATTCAATTACCCCTGCAGAACTTGAAAACAGACCTCAGTTTGTGGCAACTGGGTACTTTACCACCTGGTCTAATTGCATTCCATGGTCATGTTCATGTCATCGATCCATTTTGGCACATGTTAGGACTGGGGTACCAAGATAATACAACTTTACTTGACGCTGAGACAGCTGGGGTCATCCATTTTAATGGCAGAGCAAAGCCTTGGCTAGACATAGCCTTCCCTCAACTTCGACCTTTGTGGGCTAAGTATATCGATTTCTCAGATAAATTCATCAAGGGCTGTCATATTAGGGCATCTTAACAAGGATTTTGAGAGAGTATAGTGACCATAATGATGATAAAATACATGTTTGTATATGAGAAACAAAAAGAGGAGGGAGAGAGAGTTCTTTACAAATTCAAGGCCTTCAATACAGATTCTGAAATCATAACAGCATCATGCTTCTGATTTTTTCAGAACTCTTCTTCCCTGGTTGTGAAATCCATCACTCACTCTTCCCTACTGATGATTTCTCTTTTCTTTCTTTTTTTTAATTTTTTTTCCTTATACTTTTTGTATTGAGATAAAAGCATCTTCAAGATTGGAACACGCTAGTATTTATTGTTGTAGCACACCAAAAATGTTAGAAGATGCAAAAATCTCTGATTCATGAGATTTAATGAAGAAAAACAGATTAAAGCTTGCAAATATACCATGGTAAGTAGCAGCTTAGAATGCAGAAATATGCCATAACCCATCTTCACCACAATGATTAGTCAACTAAGCAAGAAATTAAGAAAATAATTAAGATTGTGCCATTCTCTCAGGAATTAGACAGGGCAACTGCCAAACCTGTAATTTAATACAGTATCAACTGAGCAAGCAAATCTGCAGTACTTATTTGTTCATACTAATCCAATGTTTCCCAAAAGGAAATGATGGTCACAGATATGGCTGGTGGGCTATAACATCAGAATTCAAGCATTCAACCATCAACACCAACAAGTATGGTAGGTTGCTGACTTTTTGAGTTACAAAGTATGTTTCAACTGCTTGATATGTCCATTTGACAATATCTTTTTTTCTTCACTCACAAAATGACAAAGGAAAAACAACAAACAACATAGGACATGTGCAATGTTTTCCATTGCTATAAGGCACCAACAAGTTTATTTGTCGATCTTCCCTATCCTTTTTGATCCCATTGCTGCAGTAGCTTAGTCCACCAAACAACTGAAATGAACTTGTTTTTGAACTTCTCATTTTCCATTTTTTGTTAATTACTTTACACCAATCCTCCTTATCCAGAGAGGGAGTTGCGGGCATAGGAACATTCTTATGCCAGAATACACAGAATATCAATATCAATGACTCTAGAACAGTAGCATGAAAGTCAAATTCAGAGAAGCACAAGGTTCAATACAACTAGCAGTCAATTGCATTGATAAAAATTCAACAGATAGCTCTAAAACTCCTCAAACCATGAGGGAAAAGATCATGATAGATCAAACTTGGAAATCCAACTACACTTACTTTTTTCCAGTAACATTAGACACCAAGTCCCTCAAGAACTTGGCAGATTTTGTAATAGGTGAATTGATAGCCATCAAATTATACAACACATTCTCAACTTCCTCGATCCCTGGCCGCGACTTGAACCTTGAAGCTACCTTCATTTCACCATCTTCTTCAACAAGAACTGCCCATTGCTCTCCACTCAAAACACCATCTCTAACACACTTGAAAACCATTCCTTTCCTTTTACTCACAACACCCCTAACCTCTAAGCCCATGAATGAATAAATCACTTCAAAAGATCCTACAAACCCTTTCAAATCACCAAACCCACTCTCTTCCTCGAAACCCCATTTGGGGTTGAAAATCACCACCGGCTTTGGGTACAAACTGTCAGCTATTGTTTTTATAACAGCAAGCTGCGCAGGCTCTGGCGCCAGAAAAACTGCTACATCAGCAGAACTCAAAATTCTGTTATTTCTGTTAACTGAAGCCAAGTCAATATGTTCAATATGGCTCAATAGACATGATTCAAATGCTTGAATTCCAGCTTCTTTTAAGCTTACATTAGGCCAAAACACTAAAAACTCAACCAAAGAACCTTTCCTTCTGATGGACATATCTTTAAAGATATCAAGAGCTAGTTGAGAAAGAGATGATTGTGAGTCATCAATGAGTGGGATTTCAACTTGGAACCTGGGTTGTTTTAGCTTCTTGAGCTTGCCTGCTAGCTTGGGATTGTTGAGAGGCTTCTCTAAGCAGGTGGAAAGACATGTTTTGGCTTGGAGGATGGCTTCTTCTTTGGAGGAGGGAGGTGTGGAAGAGGAAAGGGAGGACTGAATTGATAGAGAGGGGATCTTGTACCTGTGGGAGGCATTTGAGTTGATGAAAGCAAGATGAGAATGGTGGTTGTGGTGCTGCGTAGGGAATGGGGTCGGGTTTTTGGAGGTTTGAAGATGAAGCTTGAGAAACTTGGACGCCATTTTAGTTGGCTTTAAAACTGAGTAGAGAGCTGGTGGTTTGAGAAGAGAGGTAGTTCAAAGATGGTCTAAAAGATAAGGTATCATTGGCTTATAGCGAACTTACCAAAAGAAAAAATCCAAAAAATAATTTTCTTAAAAGTCATTGATTTAAACATTAGTATTGTCTTTTAGTCCAATTTTCAGGTGCAAACTTAATTTGTTTTCTTGTTACCGTATATTCCGAACTATTCTGATTTATCAGTGAGTCCATAACCCATTTCCAATCTAATTAAGCAAGGAAAACAAGTTACTACACAAGCAAGGACTACAATTCAAGATTTTATGTTAACACAACCAGGTAGATCATTAAATAAGTTACCTATACAAGTTTCAAATAGGTAGATCCTAAGGCTAATGGTTCCTCCCTAACCAACTCAAAAAGCTTAATTAGCTTCACTGTTTGGTTCCAAATTCTCTCTTTTCTGGTAAAGCTGAGGTCGATAAGAATGCCTCATACATATAACCAGAGGGTTATAGAACAGAGAAACATAGGTCGCCCAATGAACTTATTAAAATTTACATGTGATTACCAGCATCCAATCATAGGAGTACAGTGACAGTCACCCAACAAATCCAGTTAGAAAACTTCAGTGAAATCTAAAACAGCCCAGAACAATGACAAAACAAATACACTTGTTTGGGTCAAAATGCAAACCCAAATCATTGTAGGTTGCCAGTTTAGGCAACTGGAGGGCGTAGAACATGATCCTGTGAGGTATCCACCGCTGCAGGTGGCATGAATTGCCACATTGCAACTCCAGGATAACCAATGAAAGGGACCAACTTGTTCCAGGAGCTTGACCTTGCAGCAGCAAATGCAGCTGGGATTGCAGGTGCAGGAGGCATGAAGCTAGGTTGTGCATTCATGGCTTTGAGTTGCTGCTCCAGCCTTTCCTTCTCTGCCTTCAGCCTCTGCTTTTCGTCACGAAGCTCATTCTTTTCAGACTAAAAAAGAGAAAATACAGTTAATCTAATGCAATGGAAATACCTGATGTTCCTTCAATCATTGTCAAGATATCAGCAGTTTGCAGATAGAAAATAGCATTCTAAAGATTCTGACAATTTTTTACCCAAAAAAGGCCCCCAAGGCAGCCTCACCTTCAACTCTTTAATCTTTTCCTGGAGACTTGAATTTGAATCCTTCAATTTCTGGGCTTCACCTCGTAACTGGGTCACCATTCGGACAGCATCAATCAAAACGGCAGCCTTGTCTGTTTTGGGAGGCCTTCCTGGTTCCAAAATAGAACCCAGTTCCATAAACCTGTTATTTACACCAACTGTTGAACATTCATACTTGACAAAGAAGAGAGACAGCTCAAAGGAAAGGCAAGAGAAGAGAGATGGGGGTACTTGTCATTTAGCCTATCCCTACGCAACTTCTCCCTACATGCTTTGGAGCTTGATGGATTGCATGATTCAGATCTAACCCTGCAACACAAAAAGAATTAAGCAATAAGAGATTCTTTTAATAAAAATGTTCTAAACCCACCTAAGGATCTAACCATTAAATCAGTTCTTAAAAACTTTTTAAACACACATGAGAAATAAGTGGCAAAAACCTACTTCATCAAGCATGAAAAACAGAACAGTACCTCTTCTTTGAACCAGATTCCTTAAGACCATCCGAATCCCCCAATGAGCCATCATTTTCCACGCTAGGAACAGATCATAGCACACAATACAGAAAATATGAGACAGGACCAAAAAAGGAAACAGGATATCTGAGTTAAAAAACATAAGCCAATGGTTAATCCAGACTTGCTCCTACCCTCCCATGGATCTGTATTATATATCCATAACCATCAACACTAAAACACTCAAGAAGCACAAAATGAAATCCTATAGTCTGTAATAATGAATGCCTAATCAAGTTCTCGTGGACAACTCTAATTGCATGGAAACACACTCCAAATGGACACCCAACAGCATCCTCACCAGCTCCAGTTTGCACCAAATATTTGTCTCTAAGGAATGAAAAAACAAGTTTATAATACATGCTTCCACATGAAGCTTTGTTTCAAATCCCTCTTTCCGATAACTTTGCTTTCATTTTAAGGACTTCCATGAAAAGTATGACCACAAAATCCAATTCATGAAAATGTGTTACAGGTTTAAAACACAAAATGCTCTGAAAACAAACATGTGGTAGAACGTATGATACATGAGACCATGAATGGCAAATCGGCATAAACATATGACCACTCAAGCACTCACACTCTCACGAACAACATTGTCAAGTTACGTGGCATGCATACAAACACCATAATCTAACCAAATGCACCAACTTAACAGGTTGCTTGAAACATAGGATCTCCTTCTATAGTTCAATAATTAATAACCTGAATCAAGATGAACAATAGATGAACAATAGATGAACTTTATCGATTCTCACAACCTCGATTTGCAGAAAACATAAATTAATACCCTTTTTTAATCACACCACTTTAAAAAAAAACCCTTATTCCATTCAACAATTTTAAGATAAAGAACCAACTACTTCACATAATTTACTCAAAAAAAAACCCCAAATCTACTTCCCATATATACGCAAAAATATCCTAACTTGTCGATGAAAAACCCGTGCAAAATCAAGACTTTATGATAATTCCGAGAAACCCTTTTCAGATAAAACAAAATAAACCCCCCGCCTAAAATGACTAAAATAATCTCAAAACAAAGCCAATAAATTAAATAAACATTATTCAAAACCCTAATTCAGAATTAGTGAGCGCGTGAGAGAGAGAGATAAGAGATTTTTTGGGGGATACCTGACAACATTAGATGGGGCGTTGGTTGGCTGCGCGGGCCAAGAAAAACCGGAATAAGGACCGTCAGGGATATCATCAATCAAGGTTGCATAATCGAAGTGAGACCAATAATTAGAGCTTTCAGGTGACACCATATCTCCGCTGACTTCGATCCTCGCCGGAAAGCTCAAAGGATTTTGATTGATTCTCCCGCTTTGAAAAAGGGGTGGGGAGGGGGGAGAGGTTCGGTTTGGGAAGAGAGAAAATTAAAGATAGGTCCTTCCTTCAATTTTCTCGGGAAAACAAAAGAGAGGGAGTGGGGGAGGGGGATTTGGGGATTGAGGAATCTGCGTGGAAAACGTTGGGGTTTGGTGGTAGGTGGTGGGCCTTACGCTTCGAACCTCTTTTGGGCCTTTTGGGCTTCAAAAAGTCCAGTTGGCAACTCCGACCAAAATTTGAATTTCTTTCATTAAATTCTGCGTCTAATAAATATTCGAAATCAACTCGTTTTCTTTTATGTAAAATTAATATAATTAAATACTATATATTTATTTAATTTATTTTTGGCATTAAAAGGAATAAAAATTTTATTCAAAAATAAAAACCCTGTAAAAAAAATCTCTAATAATTTTAATTTTAAGTAATAAAAATAACATTTTATTAGATATTAAATATATCTCGTTTCGGGTCATGCGATATAAATTTTTGTTGCTCTTTAACATAATAAATTAAATAAAATAATAATAAACTTTTTGTAACTCTTTTATTTAATAAATTATATTAGTACCATACTAATAAAGTAGGTAATATTAAACAAAAGTTTGTGGGTTATTATTGAATTTAATTAATAGGAAGTTGCTGCATGATCGCACTAAATGCAATGCTAGCTACTAATTTCACAATCATCGGTTTATAGTGCACATTTAGCTGTCAGCAACCATTATAAATTATTTATTTTGAAAGATTTTTGAATTTTTACTTTTACGTACTTATGAAATGGTACTATGTGATGAAGTGATGGTGTATAAGTACTATAAATTGATTATGTTTAAAACATAAATTTATTTTTATTGAACTTGAATTTCGTGTTTCTTATAAAATAATGTTTACAAGATTGAGACGATCATTTTATTAATAAATTAATAACTTTTTACTACCTTTTGTTTTTAATTTTATTGACAAACATTTAATTCATGTCCAATAAATTAGGATATCAATGTAAATACAATGAACATGATTATTAAGTTTTTTTATTATTATTTTTAAACATGTCGAGTTGCTTACCAGAGTGCGTACCTATCTCGATCCATTGGGACCCCATTGCCATTGGTCAACCTGCCTATCACCCTTACCTACCCCGATCCATTGGGGTCGCTCGCCTGGCGCTCGGCATGGTCCATGAGAGTCATTACCTTTTCCCCAGCAAACGTGCTTATAAGGGTGTGCAGCACACCTGCTTATAAGGAGCCAAGGACCTCCCCAGCAAACGTGCTTATAGGGGTGTACAGCACACCTGCTTATAAGGAGCCAAGGACCTTCCGTTCCAGTCCGATGTGGGATAGAGACACTTTCTTCGTGACACTCTCTCCCACCCGATTCCTGCAACGCCCTCGTTGCCGTCGACCACCCTACCTACCCTGAGTCCCCTTGAGCCCGAGCTCTTGGCGTGAGTCAGACGAGGTCCGATCTGCTTTGATATCACTTGTCACGGGGTCATTACCCTCTCCCCAGCAAACGCGCTTATAGGAGTGTGCAGCACACTCACTTATAAACAGTCCAGGACCTCTCGTTCCTGTCCGATGTGGGATAGAGGTACTTTCTTCGTGACTCTCTCTCCCACCCGATTCGGGCAACGCCCTC